>NC_134845.1:53433724-53735331 GCF_965363235.1 Mytilus galloprovincialis
TTTGTTCGGTGTGAGCCAAAGCTCCGTGTTAAAGGCCGTATATTGACCTATAATGGTTTACTTTTATAATTTGTTATTTGTATGGAGAGTTGTCTCATTGGCACTCACACCACATCTTCCTATATCTAGTTATGGGGCTAAAGATTTTACTTGTATTGTATGGAATAACACCAAGGAGTCCGAACATTTGATACAAATGCCAATCACTTTAGTACATCCCTTATTTGTGCAAACATTGCTTTTTTAAGGTTTATTATTCCTGTCATGATTACATGTATATTGATTGATCTCTTATTCAAAAACTAATACATATTTCACCTTATCTTAACTATATTGTTATATTACAGTTTGTTTCTGTGTGTGTAAAATTTTAGTTTTGTGTTTTTGTTGTGTCGTAGTTCTCCTCTTATATTTGATGTATTTCCCTGAGTTTTAGTTTTTAACCCAAATTTGTTTTTTTTTGTCAATCAATTTATGAATTTCGGACAGCGGTATTATACTCTTGTCTTTATTTATATTCCTTTCCGTTTTGTATTTCGTGTATAAATAATGTGTCAATAACACTGACGATCGTATCAAAAACACAAACGCCTGTCAGTTGTTTTTGTCTCAAACATAACAACAGGCATTCATTTGACGTGACTTCATTGTGTTATTGTGCTCTGGTAAATTTTTGTATTAATGTTCTTAATTGTTTGCTCATGTGTTTTGTCTGTATGCCTTTTTTTGTGTCTTCATTGATATTTCTGTGTTTTTATTGTTATTATGATAATAACCTAATATAGACTGATTTACTCCTATTCTTGACATTTTTTACCTATTATATAAAAAAAGAAGATGTGGTATGATTGCCAATGAGACAACTGTCCACAAGAGACCAAAATGACACAGACAACTATAGGTCACCGTATGGCTTTCAACAATGAGCAATGGCATCTGTTTATTTTCTACAACCATTGATGTTGATATTATTGAATTGTTTGCGTCTGTCTTACAATGTTTAGTTAGCTATAAAACTATGTTTTATCCGCCACTTTCAACATAAAAAAATGGCTATACATATTCAGTAATACGTCAGTTGTTATCCATTTGCTTGATGTGTTTCAGCTTTTAATTTGACATTTCAATAAAGTCTTTCCGCTTTAAATTATTCTCAAGTTTCTGAATTTTTCGTTATTTTCTTTTCATTCACCTCTAAATACTTAGTTAGACAAATCTACTAATTTTAAATTTGATTTGTGCATTGTAATGACAATAGATTTACCTGCCAAATAAATGAAATACTCTATTGTTTGTTAAATCTGTTATCCATACCTAAACACACAAACTGTTCGCTAAAAGATTTGTAAGAATTTGCTTTAAAGGTATTGTACTGCACCTGTTATACACAACTAATTAAACGCAGGTAGACACGTTATAAGTGGATAAAAAGGTATGGTGTTATTTTGTCTATGTTTTGCATTTTAATTTTAAAAGTTTTTTGTAATTGATATACTTACCCATACAATTCATAGTTATGAAATATTGTTTGTTTTCTTATTGTTTACACTAGGTCCGAACAGCCGAAACAATATTCTTTTCAAAATGTAATCTGAAACTAGTGATAATACAAGTAGATAAATTATTTCTTCTGTTGTTGACTGCACACTATGATGACAATTAAAAATATATATTTGACATCTCTAAATACAGAATGTCGTTATTAATTCATTATTTTAAGCAACTATAACAACGTATTGTTTCGTTACTTTAAATTCACAACAGGGTTCGGTCAATAAAACACAATTTTCAATTAACAAAAAAAAATTAAAACAGTTTTGTAATCAAATGGCAAAATCAAAACATTCAAAAGGCTCAAACACCTTTTACGAATAAATAACAACTATCATATTATTGATTTGGTAAATTTAATTCTATACCCAATTTATAGGCATTGTGTTTTCTAGTATTTGCATCCGTTAATCCGTTCGTTTGTCCGTCCGTCTGTTCGTAAGTTCGTCCTTCTGTCCCACGTCAGGTGAATATTTTGGTCAAGGTATGATGAAGTTGAAAGCCAATCAACTTGCAACTTAGTACACATGTAATGTATGGTATGAACTTTTCAATTGTAATCCCAAATAAGAGTTTTAGCTCAATTTTACGGTCCACTGAACATAAAAAATGATAGTGCGTGTGGGGCATCCGTGTACTGGACACACAGTCTTGTTTGTTTTGTTTAAACAACACTTTTAATTCTTTTAGAAGCTTTTTTTTTAAATAAAATATTGTATAAAGGTTGAGATTGCTTCCAGAACGATTGTTCTTGTCAAATATCTGTGGGCAATTAAGAGAAAAGGAAGATAAATATTTTGGAAATACTTCAAGATGAAACTAAGCCACAACCTGCTATTCTATTCTTCAATTAAATCATCACTGAATTATAATTACTACTTTCACACGAATCTTGATATTTTAGTTCGCTTGATTAAGTGTTCAAGTTCAGTAACTATCTCTTGAAATTGAAACGATTCTTATAGAAATAAACTATGCATATAGACACTTGTGACAGATGCAAAATGGTTAATGTGTTGTTGGCTGTGTTTTTTCTGCCTGTCTTTAATTGTTTTTTTGTTTGTACTTATTAAGCATTTACAAATGTAGAAAAGTCGACTTCATGACCTGGAAGCCAGGGTCTGTTTTACTTTACCAAAAATGTTGGTGAATCATGCTATACCTTTTATGTATTTCATTGTATTCATCCAATACCAACAGCAACAACACATGAAAACTTAAAATTGTCGACTGCATCTACTGTAAAAGTTAGTTAAGGACAATAAAGAAATTTGCGTTAGTGCCCATGCTTCTAAAGTAATACTGAACCTGAATTTCAAGTTTGATAGGCACTGCTTTAAAAGGTTCTCCATTCTTTTGTTTTTATCATACAATTAAGAAAAAACCTGAGCAGTAGAACTCTTAATTAATCATGTTAAAGATGTGTTCCTCAGATTGACAAAATTTATTTAGTCATTAAATCTGTTTACTCGCGTAGTGGTATTTACCTTATGTGGATACCCAAAAAAAACCTCTTGTTAACTTCTGGATAATTTTAAATCTAGATATCTTTCTCTGAAATTGAATATATCGGCTATTTTCTGCTCTATAGTCGGATTGCTGTCTCTTTGACACATTCCCAATTTCCATTCTCAATTTTATATCAAAACTGTTGATGTTTCAATAATTTCACATTCAGATGTATTGATGATGTTCTTTCAATTAACAATCCAAAATTTTCAGATTTAGTTTCAGTTATATATCCTCCAGAATTTTAATTTAGAGAAATATTAGAAACTGCTTCCGCTGTGATGAACCATACATTCAAAAAAGGGCTTTACGAACTGCTTTCTATTTTCTTTTGTAAAGTATTTGCATCTCTTCTTTCAGCATGTCATTTTTACAGACACTGTTTTTGGTATGTTTTTATTCTTTATAGTTTTCCTTAAATTAAACATTTATTCTATAAGTATTAATGTAATGCGTAAAATAATACAATTTGTAACATGATAGATTGAATTTTACATTGCAGATGTTCTTATAATAATGTCTTAAGTTTACACTTCTATACATTTACAAACAGAATGAGACATAACCTGATAAGGACCATTGTAAACGAAAGTGATATATATCGTGGCAACTATCAAAAGAATCCGAAAAATATTTAACTCAAATGTTATCTAAAGACAACACATCACAAAACACGAAGGAGTATCATAAGTCTAAAGGAGTAATTGTAAATTCGTTTATTTGGATGTGTTAAATATATATCATAGTCTTAAAATAGGGAACAAAAACCAAAAAACGTTGGGTATCGGATCATCTAAACTCGACGAAAGAATGTAGTTTAGTGCCCCTATCCAACATGCCAACATTTGATAGTGACAGAGCATAAACCACGATCAACTTACCGATGAGAGCATATATCATGTATATATTCTATAAACTATAAAATATGTTCTTATCCCTTCATATGCATAAATATTTATCCATTACACACTATTGATAAACGGCCAATTTAATATAAATACATTTATACTATTTACCAATAGTAATATGAATTGTTTTCAGTTTTTAAAATATTCAAATCATAGATGCATAAATATATTAGCATGATAGAAATTTGTTTTCTAACTACAGATAGTAGCTGCATTGCAGAATGAGTTGCATTCATATGAATTTGATTGTCCAAGCTTTCTTCAAATGAAAATAAGAACAAATGCTAAATGCAATATAAGTGAAGGATATATGTGTTTGTTCGATAAAAATAATAAGAAAAATATAGAATTATGTCGAAAGAATCCTGAGTTCGAACAACCCGGTAAGTAAACAAAAAGCATTGTATAGATTAAGTTTCAGGCATAGATTACCTTAGCTGTATTTGGCAAAACTTTTAGAAATTTTGGTCCTCAATGCTCTTCAACTTCGCCTTTTAGCCTTTTAACTTTTTGGATTCGAGCGTCTCTGATGAGTCTTTGTAGACGAAACGCGCGTCTGGCGTATATACAAAATGTTGTCCTGGTATCTATGATTAGTTTAGAGAAATAAAATACAAAAATAACAGTATTTATCAGCATTTTGTCTTGCTCTATGATGTCATGTGTATGGATTTTTTGTTAAGTTGATCCTCCAGTTTAAACATTCAAGTTACTGAAAATGTAGCTTAGTAATCGCTTTTAATTGATTATATTGTCATATGCATCTATTCTATATTCAATTATTTTCAAATGCGTTCTTGTCTCTGCAGGATACAAGTTTATACATGTCGGGAATCTGCAAGGAGAAACATGTGACAATGATCGGTACCAACCATTCAAGTTTTGGACTAATGGTAGCTCTGAATGTGTTTACAAAACTTCGAAATGCAATGATGTTGGACAGATCATTTATTAAAAGGGTACCAATATCGTTGATATTGCATGTAGATGTGATTATACCAATGGATTTGATTTTGTCTTCAAACCTAGAAATCCTTGTTTTTGTTTGCCACAGACTGAAGATTGTACATGTTACTTGAAGAGCTGTTTATTTGTGGAAATTCTTACTCCAGGCAAGGAAGATTGTTTGTATAATATATTCATTTAACCAGGATCTCTGGTCATCTTTTTTTCTTCAATATTCTCTGTCTTGTTGTTTTTCCCGACTAAAACCGTATGATTTTTTAAAATTTTGTTTCCCAATTATACTGATTGTTTCGTCTCTGTTTAATTGGAACGATATGATCTTCATGACAATTATCTTTATTCTGTAACAGTTTATATCGCTTTGGAACCTGGTCAATGCAGTCTGTTAAGGTATGTGTTATCAAGTATATGTCATACATGCATACGCTTTGTACATGTTGCATCATTCATATATGTGTTCTTGAAAGTGAGTTTGTTTTCTTTGATTTATCATTATAAACATTAGCGTGGATTTCGTTTATAAAATGGTTTCGTTTTTTTCCCTTTTTATCAAAACTGCATACTCTACCAGTTCTACTGACATGTTGTAGTTATTTAGTATACGCTATTACCACATGTAGAAGAGTATAAAGCATAATATGTACGCGTTAAGTTGGTGCTGTAATAACATGTCTTCCTATTATATAATTTCCTTACAAATAACTTGATAGTTTTTTCAAAGTACTTATTGGGTACAATCTATGTGTTGCTTGGCTTGATATAAAAGACGTTTTAGTACTTTTTGTGGAAGGTTATATTTTAATTTGAATCAACGAAGAAAAAACTGAACAGTCTGAAAAGTATATTTTTTTTCTGCAATAAATTTGAAAAGCACTTCAGGAACATTCAAAATATTGTTTATGTTTGTGATTGTGTATACAACATGTGACCATTTCTGCTTCCTTTGTATAACACACTGGTGTCTATTGTTAAACGATTCGTATAAAACAACACGCATAGCCTTGCGAATGATTGATAGTATATCTGTGTATTCTACCTCATAGATTATGATTGCGTTGTGTCTTCAACTTGGTGGAACTCATCATTTAAGTGCCGGTTAAAAAACCAGGTCGAGTAAGTACAGACTAGTTTATGTATCTTTTAAATCTAAATTTTTAGCAAATCATATTACATCGAATGGCACTTATTTGTTTACATGTAATTTGTTTACCGAATGTTACGTTACATTTGCAATACATTGTAAATTGTTAAGTAGTTATATCCGAGAATACAAGAGTAGATACTAAGAGAGCCATCAAAATAAATTACAACAGAATAAAATGGCTGATTTGATAGAACAAGTTGTTGCCGATAACTATTAGTACCTAATAATAGTTAAAATAGTTTTAGTCATTAATGGCAAGAATAGCTTGTTAAAATCAATCTTTTCAATACCTTGAAATTTTGTGGCTTCAATGTTCTGTCAGTCTTTGATTTGTGCTTTATTTGACTATTGGTCTTACAATTCGCTATTCAATGAAGATATGTTTGATTTCAGGATAAAAGAAGATCAAATACAGACAATTACATCTAAAACTAATGAGTTCGACGCCATTTCATCGGGTACTGTTGATTGACAAATTATTTTGTACATTTATTATTGCAATTTACGGAGACCTTGCCAAACTATTAAATTGATTATTGTGTTTTCAGGAGAAGATATGTATAAGATATCAAAATGCAAGGTCTAGTTATCGCTGTAGTAACACAGTCGTATAATTCGCCACAACCAAGATCTCCCAACAATTTCTGAATTTTTATAAAACTAAATCTTATCTGTCTTTCAAAATATGGAGCAAAACAATAGAATTGGAACCACGCCTTAATTTGAACCTTACTTAAACAGCAATAGTAATTCATGAACAGATGCTTCAATTTGACCATGTTTGGAGTGTTACACCTACATCAATTACGATTTCTCAAGCTTAACATAAATGCATGGGTCTATGAGTACACGTGCGACATAGATCCATATTAACCCAAATCTTGCAAAGAACCTTCTTCATAATTTATATGTTGTTTTTCCGCAGATTAAGCTAAAACAATATGGTGTTTGTGTGTATTTGTCTTTTTGGTGTTTTTGGCTCTTTTTCTCTAGGATTGTCAGTTTGTTTTCGAGTAATGAGTAACGAGTTTAGAAATCCCTTTGATCATGTTGATATATTTCGCTTCTCCTTAAATTGTGGCGGTTGTTTAGTGGTCTGTTTAAATAGTATTAGTAGATTCTTATTCTTTAATTTGTATAATGGCAATATTAACAGATAACGTTGAAAACGTATCAGTGAACAGAGCTATCTTTTCTCGTATATTAAATGATATATCATTTTCTCCTTTTTTGTATACATAAGATCAGTTATATGTGTGTTCATTCCTTTTACATAATATTGTCCTAATTGTAGGTCGAATCTACGTGTTATTTGCCATTATATTTAGCCTTGCGTCTACAGGTAAGGATATCATTGGTATTTTACAAAATACTTTTTACATTGTTCCAATTTAAGATATATTATTACCAAATACTAACGCTGAAATCATCTTAATCAAATTGCAAAATATTGACTCAATTAGCCCAGACTTTTACCAAAGTTACACATATGACATTTGTTTATTGTTGTTCTTTACTTCAAAATATCAGACAAATCGAAAAAAGAATTATTCAATAACTAAATATGTGTAAGTTCACTTTGATTATCCTATCTTCTTTCTATAAAACTATATGTTTTAGTGTCATTGTTGCAAGTTCAACATGGGATGAAAATAGAGAATTTGAAGAAAAAATTACCCTTTTGAATTTTAAAAAAAACAAAGATTCTATTAATATAAGTGCTCCCTGTTTTGCCGGAGAACAATGTGTACGGTATGATAGAACAGGCATATTATGCAAATACATATAACAACCTTAACAAATATGAAATATTGTATAAGTTAAGATTAATGATCACATTATCACATTTATAGTAATTGTACCATTTAAACAATCTTATATGGTAATAAGACATACAATCATGAAGCACAATTAAGTACATTGTACGAAGTATTAATCCTTTCTTACAAGCAGTCCCTATTTCTCTGTGCTATTAAACACATTAATACGATGCGTCACTACTTGAAATTTGTAACTAAGTAGTCATGCATGAAATGTGTAAATACGAAAAACTGCATTGATTATCTCTACAATTTATATTAAATTTGTATTTGGATATTAATACGATTTGTTTTATATTCACAGTAATGCTGAGCTTTGTGTTGGTTGCATATCACCCTCGACATCAGAGTAAGTTACTGAAATCTTAAGATGAGTTGTAGGCACAAACAATTATGCAATGCTTATTATGAGACAACAATTTTACATGATTGTTCAAGACACATGTAGTACAATGCCATAAATGAAACAGTGAAAAATTCCAGAAACCAAAAAACAAGATAAATATTTTCACATAATTTTTCTGTATCTACATTGTTATAAACCAACCATTTAATACCTTAGTATTTACAGCTGTGAACCCTACTTTTCTTCATGATCATAATAAATGACCCTGAAATGCAATGGTTGTCATTGATTGCTGCCAGTTGTTTTTATTTCTTGTTTAGAATTAAATAAAGGCAACAGTAGTATACCGCTGTTCAAAACTCATAAATCCATGGACAAAAAAACAAAATCGGGATAACAAACTAAAACCGAGGGAAACGCATTAAATATAAGAGGAGAACAACGACATAACACTAAAATGTAACACACATAGACAAAATCCCTCGAGAATAATATATATAAAACATCAAAACCAAATACATGAATTTGGGATAGACAAGTACCGTGACACGTCTTATCGCAATGTGAATTTACACTCAAAAATAAGAGAAAACAAACGACACAACGTTATCATGTAATACACACAGAAACGAACTATAATATAACAATGACCATATTCCTGACTTGGTACAGGGCATTTTTAAAGGAAAAAATGGTGGGTTGAACCTGGTTTTGTGGCATGCCAAACCTCGCACTTTTATGGCCATGTGAAATATAACATCAAAATGACAACACAGGACTACAATATAAATAAATTGGAGAACACAATTGACAAAGAATCACACGAACAACAGCCAACAAGAGGCAACAAGTTCAAAATTTTAATACGCCAGAAGTGTATTTTGTCCACACAAGACCTATGTGTGACGCACAGATACAAAAGTTTGAAAGCCGAAACGAGTACAAAGTTGAACAGCATCGAGGACCAAAAGATCAAAAAGGTTGTGCCAAAAACGGCAAGGGTTTTCTGTTAAGTTACCAGAAAATCCCTATAATTTAGAGTAATTTATACTTTTGCAAACAGTAAATTTAATAAAATGAATATTCAAAAGATGTACATGATAAAGCTGAAGTATTAACTAATTACAGGAAACAACTGAAATACATTTACATAACCAGACATTTGAAACACAAAAGTAGACACATCCGAATACGTTTAAATCTCTACGCCAAGTGACGTCCTATTTGAAACTGAAAAATGACGAAAAAATGACGTCATTTGAATTAGTAAAACAGAGCATCAAAAAATGAAAAAATGAAAAAACGTCACATAAGAATGAATAAGATAGAATTAGGATTAATTGAAGATTATATATTTGAACTAAATACTGATATTGCATTTAATAACAAAGCACATTTTAATTCTTATTAATCAGTTTAATTTATTAATAAGTCGAAAATTAACATATTCTATTTATTTAAAGTAAAATGAATTGGACATTTGACATAAGCGCATGCAATAATTCAGAATATAACCATACATTACGAGTCTATCTTTTGAAAAAAAAGATAAAACAATGCTAACGTGACGTGAATGTACTGTAAATACAAGAAATATCAGACCTTCTAACTAACTCACATAACTGTTTAATGGTATAGATGTTTTGTTCATACGAGAGGTTCGGATTACCAGATATAAATAACTTAACTTTTAATTGAAGGTCATTAAGGAGCTGTCTCAGATTGTTCATTAGAATGTCTCTCTAGCGTGTATTTAAAGCACAGTCGAAAAGGAAATGATGTACAGCGTCAATGTTACATCGAATCTCTCTCTCTTCGTTTTTACCTATGATCGCTTGTCTTATATTCTATAAACTGATTGATTTACAATGCATGCGCATTATATTACAGATGTATTGTAAATTCATATTATATTAAGGTGTTACTTGTTTACTTGTATCTAATACAGTTTGCTTTAATTCGGCAAATAAGATTGTATGAACTAAACTTAACAAAAACAAGAAGGGTCAGTAAGTATATTGATTTTGAACAGGTCATAGTTCAAGATTGGTTAATAGCAAGAAAGACAAAAAACATCTTAATTATTTCAGAATTATGCATGTTATATTAAGTTCTCTCGGTTTATATAAAAAGAGCTTAGGCACATCTTTAATCATAATTTTTAGCCATTTCAATCGGATTTTAAATTTTGAGACATAGTCTTTTCGAAGGGACAAATCGGTATGATTCCATAGTTTGATAGTTAATGGTATAAAAGGTTCTTCAGTAAGGGGTATCTACATTGTTCAATGTTTTGTCATAAATCAGATTTTATAATTTAATTGTTACACATTTCCTCGTATCAAGACCTAAATCCCACAATATGATACGCGTTTTTCACATTACTACAATGACCTACATGATACATGTAATTATTTCAAAAACCACATTATTGAACTGTAGTGGGCAGGTGTCTTGTTGGCAATCTTTCTCAATCTCCTGATTGTATATAACTTTTCATGGTTTCTTGCCATTTTTCAATCAAAGTTGAACAATCGTTTAAACATACAGTGTCATGTCAAAGTTACAACAATGTTTCCGTGCACGAACAGAGATTATAGTTCCCAGACATTGAAATGTCTTTGAATTAATAATGAATGTCGTATGCTGGCTAACAGGTATCAAGGTTTCTTATAGATCGCTATCGAAAGAGTGTTTTTGGTTATCAACTTATTTGAATATCAATATACAGTATTATACGTTGGTCATTTTTGTCATTTACAAATGGTTTACATTCAACTCAACGTGTAATCAATGTAACACTATCCTCGCTACAGCATTTGTTTTTGGATCCTCAATGCTCTTCAACTTTGTACTTTTTTGGCTTTATACATATGAGCATCACAGATGAGTCTTATATAGACGAAACGCGCGTCTGGCGTACTAACTTATAATCCTGGTACCTTTGATAACTGATTATATTCTCCGTTTTCTGATTAACCTTTCATATAGTTAAAACACCTTCTAATGCGAAGCAAAGTTTTTTCAAACCTCAATACACGTAGTAGTATTTGTATTTTGTTCGAGGGAATTTCATTTCTTCTCGGTCATGTCAATACAACTAGATTAATTGTATCTAGTTTGAAATTTACAAACTATCAAAATGAAAACAAAATATTTATTGAAATGGACAAAACATGTTAATCATGCAGCGTAAACGTTAGCGTGCACAAGCCCCTCAAATATGTTTTTATAAATGAAGTTCCGGTTTCTTCTTGTAATCTGAGAAAACACTTTTTGTTATTAAGTCTTTTGTTAAAATCAAATATGTTAAGTTTTATCTACTTCTTTTGTATTGGTATACGCAATAGTTAGGCACTCCTTTGAAGACCCAAAATATACGTCTTGAAACGGAAACGTGGATAAATTTTATTATGACAGATATTCGCAAATGCTTGTGCGTCCATCTCCCAATGTAATAAGATATTACTGATAGAAATGAAATAATATCTGCATTACAAGTTCGTACTAACTACATGATCGAATGTAGATATAAAAGAAAGATTACATTTATGTATGCGTATAGGCTGTATTCAGATTTTTTTTTAAATTTTATTTCGCATTGTCAATCAAAATAGATGCAATAAATGGCAAAGGATAACCAAACTCATAGTACTAAGTCAGGAGACAGTACCTCAGCGGTAGTTGTTTGTTGTGATACAAATTTGTGGTTCTTTAAAAAATTTGGATACAAACTTTCTCGTTTGAATTGTCATCCATTTGTCATTTCGAGGCCTGATATATTTGCAGCTGGTTATGTGGTATGGGCTTTGAAGGCTGTAAGATGACCTATAGTTGTTTGTTTCTGTATCATTTGGTCTTTTGTGAAACGTTTTCTCATCTGTAAGCATACCTGCATACCACATCTTCTTTCTTATATCATATATTAAAAACGTACTGACAAGACTGAACAAAGATAATCTAAAGAGCAGTTATTTTACCGCAGTCGATAAATCTTAAATTGATTGAATGGCTTCAACTCTACTAATAATTATCGTTCATTCATATTCAGAAGCTGTTTGAGAAAAAATCGATCGTTTCTGTTAAAAACAATGATGACTAGCAACATTAAATACATACTTGCAATTCTCAGGCAAAGAAACATCTTGTGTGGTCAATTTTGGCATTCAAAAAACATAAAGTCAGTATTGGATTTATTCTGTATAATTAAGGTTTTATTTATTCATAAATGAATGAAGAGGGGTTAGCTAGTATCAAATTTGCAGAAGCGTTTTAGACTTTGAACGTATAATTTAATCTTGAATTGGATTGATATTTTACAGGCACTCCTGAAGGATATTCGTGGTTTAATGCAGAAATTATTAACAGTAAGTATGTTTATTATCTTTACTGATTGGATCAAAAAAATAGGTTGTTTTCTTCTTTTTATTTCAAATAGGCTTAAAACTGAATACATTGGTTATATAGTAGAGTAAAAATAAAACACGAACATAAACGTTTATTCCAATTCTTTATATATTTTGTTATATATAAATTATAAATAAATAGATACCAGAATTAAAATTTAGGCGCCATATCACGGTTTGTGTACAAAAGACAACACATGTATTGCGCTTGAATTTACTCAATAAGATTAAGCGTGTTTTTTTTTTTTTTTTGCAGGTTGCATCTCTCACTATTTTATCAAAATTACCATTCCTTTCTTGCTTTCATAAAAAGAAACACAGTACCTAAAAAATCCAACCTGAAAATATTTAAATTCTAGTAGCTATTTAAAAGATATGTGCGGTCTCGGTGGCATGCTCGTGTGGGTGCACACTCGGTGAAATCTCGTTCCGGAATTATTTCAAAAACATGTGATACAAGTGGGAAATATCAATGAATTCAAAAATGGTTTAATCAAACTTAAATCGGAAAAAAATGTATTTACATCAGTAAGATTTTTTCATATATTTTTTTTGAATGTTATTGCCTTTCAAATCAGTTTTTAGCCAAAATTTTAAGAAATATGTGAGGTGTACAAGAAATGATTTTACCAGAAACATGTCCATCCCATATCCATTTATTTTTTTTCAAATATCTTAGTTATGTTTTTTTTTAAAATCATTTATAACAAACAAGTTGAAATGATGTACGTTTTGTTCTTAAAACAGAAAAATCACAAATTTACAAAACTCCCAACATTGTTAATCCGACACGAAAAGCATAAACATATGATAACATTTTCTTATATTAACACCTACCTATGTTTTTTAAGGTAAACATAATTAAGATTGGTCCATTTCATCTTATAGAAAGTTAGAAAAAAAAATTTAATTGTGGAACTGTGATTTTTTTAACGACACTAGCCCAAAAAACGGGTGAAAATTGATGAAAATGGGAAAATCATCAAAGTTGGGTACTTTCAATGGGTTGTAGCCATGTGATTTTTTCTTCACCAATATTTTTTTGTAAACGTCATATTAACCTAAAAAAAAAATCAAAAGTTTAATTTTAGAAATTTTTTAATGTTTGGCTCCTCAGAGGTGTACATCCTTCAGAGGGGTGTAGTTGTCTAGATTGAAGTTTCTATCTATGTCCCTATTCAATAAACCCTCATTTTCCAGTGGCAGCCCATATTTCTCCGATCATCATTCCTAAAGGCCAATATCACAGGATCAGCCTATTGTTTTATTGTGAAATTATTCTTGTCCGGGATTCGAATGACATTTGTATATATTTATCCCTTGGACTTCATATCAATTAATCAATCGTTTGTGCAAAAAAAGTCCGACAAGTAACATTAAAAACGTTTTTCCTTGTAATATATGCCTCTGTTTTTAAAGTTAAAGGTAACAAAACAGGTTCGTTGTGCGTATTATTTAGAGCTTGTTTTAGGTGTCATACCACCAATTACATCCTTACATTTAGAACGTATGTGAAAGTAGGCCTACTCGGACAAAAAATAGTGCATTTGATGTCATTGTTTACTTAAACTAACCAACAAATTGGCAGAAATGAAACTTTTGGTGAAAGAGAAATATATTAAGACCATTTTGAGCTAAAATTTACTTGTTTATGAGTTTGCATTCAAAATTGAGGATTAATGCACCCCATAGTATACTAATTTAAGATTTCCAGAAAACCAGGGGTTATTTTTAGTGGTACCTCTATTCGGAAGACCTTTTCTTTTTTATATGATTTTAAACAGCTGTTGAAAATTGGCATGTAGAAAGCTGATACATGTACAATTCAGGATATACCTGGTTTCTATGAAGTTAAACTTAAGGTAAAATATTTAGAAAGCTGTGAAAATTGTAAAATTTGGTTGAACAGATAGGGACTTTTAATTGGTGGTATGACACCTTTACTATCAACAAATTATTGACTTTTTTGTAGAACATGCAATAATTTGTTATGTCACCCTTTTGAAAAAGGGGGACATATTGTTATTCTTACGAATTGTTCATCCATACTGTTGTCCAGCTTAGTTCTCGGAGATGACTTGTCATACATAGATAAAACTGCATCATATGCATATGTGCACTTAGAGTTATAATATTCAAGATGGCCGCCGTTACCATGGAAACGGCTAAACTGTAAAAAAAAAAACAGAAAATGACCCAAATTTTTAGAAATTATAACTTGTCAGTCGAAAGTGTGCCATTCGTCGTATGAGCTTTCAAAATGGCTACTGTTGCCATTGAAACAGTCCAAACGTGAAAAAAAAAACAATTCCTTAATTAATTTATAGTTAATCAATCGTAAAGATACGACCCCAAACATACACCTGTGGAACAATAGTATGAACTGTAGAATTGATTGCTTTTTTTAATTTTGATAATTGCTGCTGTTACCATTTAACACTTAAAGTGTAATATTGGTCCCTATGGAAAAAAACGTCAAAGTAAAATTTTCTTACAAATTTTAAGCTTATTCCCGGTTAATTGCTACTGAAATGTCATCTGTCTTCTTATTTTCGAAATGGCCACCGTAGTCTTGGAAACAGCAAAAAAAAACAAGATTAAACACTTCACAAATTTGAGGCAAACTTCTAAAATCAAGAGTTCGTGCAAACGATAAAATACAAATCTATACTGCAAAACATCTTCTAGAACATGTAAAATATGCCAGAAGAAAACGAATATACAATTTAGCGTGCTTCTATTCTATACAAAAATCGAGCTTCATAAAGAAACCCCAACTGAGAGAAGAGAACCACTAAGAGTACACATTAGTGGCATTTCTGCATATGCATGAAAGGTCCCATCCAGATATCAAACACCTGCTAAAATATACACATTTGCTGAAATCAACCGATGAGCGTGTAATTAAATGGTAAAAGATAAGAATCATGGATCGTGTGATACGCGAGCTATTGAAAAACAAAATTAACAATAATACGCCGCTCCGTCAATAGATACACACGTCGTTTGGTCCAAGGTTCCCTCTAAAAAGTCTATAAGTCCACGATAATATACTTGCGAATCACGTAACGCGCCTGGGTCTAATTTTATATTCAAAAGAATTCCCCAATTATGTATAAGACTAAACATATTCTACGGGAAGAGGAAAAAAGGGCGAATTAAAGAGATGTCTATTTCTGCATGTATAATCGATATGCCATTTGACTTTGGTACACTCAAAATGGTTGCTTCTACTGTGACAATGTCCAGTACAAGGTGACATCCCCCTGCTATTGCTTGCAATAGCAAATATAGTTTTACTAATTGTTTGTGTTATATGTTATTCTAATGATACAGTATTTCAATATATGGCATGAAAATATGTTACCTGAGCTGTAATATACTCTTCAAATTCGTACTTGATTTTGCCATTTTACCATTTTTGATTCGAGTTTCCCTGATGAGTTTTCTAAAAATTACGAAACGCGCTTCAGGCGTAAAAACTTTTAATACTTGTATATTTGATGTGTTTATTGATAGATCTAAAAAATATCAAGTACATAAAGTACAGTTTTACCAATTTTTATTTCCAGATATACTAAATAAGGAAAAACTCAATTGGAAAGAGAAAACGGAAAAGTTTGTCAGTACAAGAGCTACAAAAGTCATCTTGAAAAGAATCCAGAACAACAATTGTTTATTGATAAGTGGGCCTCCAGGCGTTGGTAAAACGGCAAATGCATATTGTGTGGCCTTTATTTTAGAGAAAACCCATAAATACATGGTAATGGAAGTAAATGCTTGTGATCTACATAAGTATGTCTTGTCAAATATAAATCAAGTTTTTATTATTGATGACGTTTTTGGAAAGTATTGCTGTAACACTGATTTCAGCTTTATTTGTTCTTCTTTAAGAACAGTTTTAGATTACCATTCTAACACAAAAATAATAATGACCTGTAGATCGCAGATATATCATTTGGTGCAGAATCAACTAGTTTTGGAGAATATCTCCTTTCAACATTGTGATTTTCTCTTAGATGAACTTCGGCTATCCGTTGAAGAACGAAAAGAGATAGGCGAATCTTACATTGATAGTGGAATCATTAGTGAACTACCAGATAGTGTGTCCATGTTATACAGCTTTTTCCCATGTATTTGCATTTTAGCAGCAACTATCGGAAATGAACACTTTTTCACATATCCTTCCAGTTATGTAGATTACGAAGTCAACAACATTAAACTGAAATCAAATGAAACCTACTTAGTGTTAGCTCTGCTAGTAGTTTTAAACAATGTTGTCGAAGAAATTGTACTAGATGAACATAACGTTAAGACTGATGATATGCTTAGAGATATAATTACTGAGTCAGGAATTTTGCAAACTCCTTCTAAAGGATTACTGTTATCTGCTCTGAAATCATTAGATGGTTCGTTTGTTAAGAAGTGTGATTATCATTTTACATTTATGCATAAATACATGTTTAATATGATGGTTGCTTGTATTGGTCCCCATTTTATAAGAAGTATACTAAAATATGGATCTATTGAGTTTGTACAGAAAAGATTACAATTAACCTGTGTATTAGAACATATGGACAGTTTCATGATTATTGTTACGCCAGATTTGTATAATGAATATTTCGCTCGATTAACCAACGATATTAATTGTGGAAATGTTTCTACTGTCTTTGCAAACAGGCAAATGCGTTCAGCTAAGTTTCGAAGGGAAATTATTCCACGCTTTGAAAAATATTTAAAGGCAAAAGATATTGTTGGTGCAAAAGACAAATCGACTGTTATTCATAAAGTGTCATCATTAGGCTATACCGACTTATTAGCACATTTTGTGAAAAATGACATGCCAAATATCGATAAACAAGACTCAGACGGGAAAACAGCTCTTCATTTGGCTGTGTTGCATAGACATCAGCACATTGCTGAAATTCTTTTGCAACAAAAAGCGGACGTGCATCTCCGAGACAGTGACAGTCGTAGTGCTATTCATATAGCTTGTAACAATGGTGATCTACATATGGCAGATCTGTTGATAAAACACAAAGCACATATAAATGAGAAAGATAAACATGGATTCACCCCACTACATGTGGCATCTATTAGAGGTCAAACAAAAGTGGTAAAACTTCTTGCACAGATGAAGGCTAAAATGAATGAAGTTGATGACATTGGAAGAACACCATTGTATGTGGCTTGCGAAATGAATCGTTTGGACACAGTTAAATTCCTCTTACATGTACAGGAACGTACAATTAACGATATTCATATTGAAGAACGCAAAAATGGGTTTACACCACTTCATATTGCATGTGAAAAAGAGTATACAGATTTAGTAGATACCTTGTTGAAGTATGGTGCAAACATAAATAGACCTTCAAAAAATAATGACACACCAATGAAAATTGCTAAACGGCATGGAAATAAAGATGTAATCAAACTTTTGCGGAAATATGAAGAGATAAACACAATTCAAAAGTGAAAGAAGTGCACGCATTTGACTCTTAAGTTGTGCACTATTATTTCAAAGCAAAACGTTCGATTGCACTTGCTTTGCCTTAATTTTAGATGTCTTTACATTTATATTTCTAAGGAAAAATTGCGAACAATTGTTAAATCCCCGAAAGCGAAATATATTTTGTACACAGGAGGCGTCAGATACAAAAGAGAACACTAAATATATAATGTACAATATATAGTTGTAAAATAAATAATAGATTGTACACAACACTTCCTTATAACTTAATAAAACTTTTAACAAAAAAAGAATTACAAAAGGGAATAGCTATGCGAAGATGTGGTATGAGTGCCATAGAGACAACTTTCCATCCAAGTCTCAATTTATAAAAGTAAACTATAATAGGTCAAAGAACAGTGTTTAACACGGAGCATTGGCTCACATCGAATATTCCGAATAGCAAGCTATTAAGGGCCCAAAAATTAATAGTATAAAACCATTCAAACAGGAAAAACTGCAGTATATTTTTGTTTTAAAGAAACATAAAACACATATGAACCAGATCAACAAACGACAACCGCTAAACACCAGGTTCCTGACAAAGAAAAAATGTACAAGCAAATGCAGCGGGTTTAAACTTTTTCTTTTCTTAAACAAATATTCACCCTTTACCTGAAACAATAGTGTTACATCACAGCATAGAACGACGCAATATAAAATATCAATTGAAATGGTTCAATTCAATAAAAAGACATAATAAAACAAACAAGTGAACATACACTGGACGAATCTTTACCCCAATGTAAATACAAAATTAATAGAATAAGGGGTGGGATGTTAAACAATATCATTAAGACAGCCATTCATTACCTTAAAAATAGCCGCCAAATAAAATAATGTATACAGGTAAATTAAAATAATTTTGTTGTAAGGTATACAGTAGTTTTTTACAAAACAAATGATTGTGTTGTTCATAGTACGTGAACGGAAGTGAAAAGTAATAGTCTTACCAAACATTTTCAAAATTATCTACTGTAAATGAGGGTGGTAAAGGGTTATTTTCGTGCAACGTGATCGCCGTTTTTTATTACACGGTCAACGTGTTTTTACTTTTTTATTTAACGTTCAGTCGTGCAAGACGGGTGCCTCGTTCAACGTGTTCTGCTTATTTAATTTTACGTGCATCGTGATTTTCAAAGACTTATTTTGCGTGCTCGGTATTTTTCAAATAAAATTCAAACACTTGGCAGGGATCGTCAAGAAATACTTTTTTAAAAGCCGTAAACCAATTATATCATAAATGTGTATACTAAATCAGGAATATCAAGTAAAACAAAGAGTTAATATATACAAGAAGACAGTGACTCAGTCACAAAAGGTTCAAATAAAAGTATTTCTTTTTCGTGCAACGTTCATTACAGAAATTATTTCACATTCAACGTGAAATTATGTCTTATTTCACGTTTTTTCGTGCAAGCACCCCCTTTACCACCCTCGTAAATGTATGAAATAAAGAGAGACGAGATGTAACACTCAATTAGTAAGCAATAGATAACAAAAAAGCACTACAAAGTGTATGAACAGGTCACATTAAGGGAGTTCGCTTCTCAGTTTCAAAGTAATTAACATTTCAAAACACTAGTTTATATAGATAGGGGCTTAATAAAGGAATCCAAAGATAAAAAAAAATATATAGGTCACTGTGCTTGTTTTCGAGATAATAGCCGTTGAAATTTTGGCGGAAAGATATTCTCTCTTGACTTTTCATAGCTTTATCATTGACAAGTTGAAGTTCTCACAAACTTTTAAAAAGTAATTAAATTTTATAAGACTTTTACAGGTGGCATATCATTAAACACGTAAAAGATTTACAAAAAGAAAAATGGAGGTCATCGGGCAAAATTTTTCAAGGCATTCAAACGGATAAAACCAGAGGATTCCGAAAATCTGACAAAAAATCTAAAACATGACAAGCCAGCTTCCTTAAAACGAACGTATGATTTTGGATTACGTGCAGTTACTAAAGGCTACTTAAAAGCTAATTGTCTTTACTTTATCAGTTGTGAAATACAAATTATGTCAATAACTTTCTGAAAAATTAGCTTCAGTTTGAAATAAATAATTGTTAACGTGATGTTTTTGATTAAAAGGAAACAACATTTTTTCCGATTTATTTTGAGTTTACGTCCTGTTATTATAAATGTACTATAGTCACTCAAAATGAATGATTCGCCTGTTTTGCTGCAATGCATTTATCTTCAGAACCGGATTTATATTTTAGCATCGAGCCTCCATACGTTTCTTCTTTGATAACATAAACACTGGTAGCGCTAAATTCAAACGGAATCATGGAATTTTGTCGAATTTAAATAAGAGAGGGGAATATACTGTAACGATTTTACCCAAAGACCCCTGTTTAGTGTGATTTTTATCTTTTCAAAATTTGAAAGAACTTTTTCAAATGATTTCTATAGTTCGTTCTTAAGTTGTACTGTTATGCCACTGTCCTAAGTTAGGGGAGGGTTGGGATCCCGCCAACATGTTTGACCCCGCCACATTATGTATGTATGTATGTGCTTGTCCTAAGTCAGGAGCCTGTAATTAATTTTTCAAAATTAATATGGCCGTTAGTTTTCTCGTTTGTATCGTTTTAAATTATTATTTCGGGGCCTATTATAGCTGACTACGCGGTAGGGGATTTGCTCATTGTTGAAGGCCGTATGGTGACCTATAGTTGTTAATTTCTGTGTTATTTTGGTATCTTGTGGAGAGTTGTCTCATTGGCAATCATACCACATCTTCTTTTTTATATATTCATATAAAAGCAGACACGTATCATAAAGGTTCGATCCCTTGAAACCACATATCTCTCCTGCTGTCAGTGTTATTATGTAAGGATGACTGTAAACAGCGAGTTCTTTTATTCGTAAAATATAAAATAAAAAACAAATTGTATTAGATACAAAATGTACTATTATTGTACATAAAGTTAAGCTTCTGTCTAAGTGCCATAGCATTCCATGAAATTTAAAAAAAAAATTAAAAAAATCATGTCATCAATAAAAAAACCATTCATAAAATGATAATTTCTTAACACAGAAAGATGAACACGAGTGGATGCTCCCTATGAAATATGAAATGTCTTGAGTGGACAAATCTACGCCCTTCTATCTCTAATTAGTAGAAGGAAAACAAGTGTATATTATTTAATTATCATTTTACTTTACTAGTCATCAAAGGACATATGATCATAATAAAAATTCATTATAGTGCATGACACGGGTTATGTTCTTCTCATATATGTTATGATGTTATGATGGTATTATACTAAACCCCTAACGGGAAGGATTGTGCCTGATGTTCATATGATGAAATCATAATCTTTCAGTCAGTTTAATTGAAGTCTGGAGCTGGCATGTCAGTTAACTGCTAGTAGTCTGTTGTTATTTATGTATTATTGTCATTTTGTTTATTTTCTTTGGTTACATGTACATCTTCTGACATCAGACTCGAACTTCTCTTGAACTGAATTTTAATGTGCGTATTGTTATGCGTTTACTTTTCTACATTGGTTAGAGGTATAGGGGGAGGGTTGAGATCTCACAAACATGTTTAACCCCGCCGCATTTTTGCGCCTGTCCCAAGTCAGGAGCCTCTGGCCTTTGTTAGTCTTGTATTATTTTAATTTTAGTTTCTTGTGTACAATTTGGAAATTAGTATGGCGTTCATTATCACTGGACTAGTATATATTTGTTTAGGGGCCAGCTGAAGGACGCCTCCGGTTGCGGGAATTTCTCACTACATTGAAGACCTGTTGGTGACCCTCTGCTGTTGTTTTTTATTTGGTCGGGTTGTTGTCTCTTTGACACATTCCCCATTTCCATTCTCAATTTTATTAGTATGATAAACGTGTCTGTTAATTGGTGTTGCATTCCATTGAACCCTTTTTCTGAGGAGGTACGAAAGATAACAGATGGAGAGTCATACTCATATATTGAAAATAAACTGACAACGCCATGGCTTAAACGGAAAAAAGACAAAACAAATAACATTACAGATACAACATATAAAACTGAAGACTAAACAACACGAACCCCACTAAATACTTGGGTGATCTCAGGTGCACCGGAAGAGTGAGCAGATTCTGCTCCACATGTGGCACCCGTCGTGTTGTTTGTGTTATTACAAATCCGGTAATAGTCTAATTCGGTAGGAATACAAGTGTATGGTTTGCTTGCCGTTTATGTTAGTACTGTGAGGTCGTCATTTAGGAAAGTAGTTTGCTCTACAATTAAAGTCACACAATGCATTTATCAAACTAGTATGTGTGACGTCAGTAACTGATTACAGACTAGTGCATGTAGTAGTTTACCTATACAACAAAGACATTTACATTATTTAAGTCACATTTTTTTATATCTAATTTTGCAGTTCAATAGTTTAGAAAATATTGTTTATTGTCTTGATTTATAGGGTTTGACATATTTTAATAATCTGATGTTTCAATTGATTCTAATGATAGGTATTTGTGTGTTTCGATGTTGTCAGAACTTATTGCTTCATAATCATTTAAACTACCACAACCTCTATCACTGTTCTCGCTTTTTGAATCTATCCCATGATCGTGATCAGTTTCGTTTCGTACACTTTCAGTCTCTGGTTCGTTCTCTTCACTAGATGAACCACATGTATCATTATAGTGTATAGAAACACTAATAGTTTCGGTTTCCTGATTGATAATTTCTCCAACTTCCATACATGTATCTCTTCCGTGTACTTCGTCAGAAATATCGTCATACAAGTGGGGCTCTTCCTGTACATCATATGTATGCGTAGCAACAGTTTGTTTCACAATGTCCGTGTTTACATTTGACGTCAAATAATTACTTGGAATATTATCATGTTTCTTCTTTTGATAATATTTATAAGTTAAAATAATGATAGTCAGGATAATGATTGGGATGACCAAGACTATAAATATCTTGTTATCCTTTAGAGGCTTTACTACTATAAAAAAAAAGACATATGTTTTAATGTTTTCGGAATAGAAAGATTTTTAATTAACATTAAGGTGGTACCTAACACTACAGGGAGATAACTCAGTAAAATCAGCAGACGTTTTAATGACGTAGTGTTCATAAGGGAATATTAAGCTTCTCAATGATCAAAATAAGTGTTTTTCAAACTGCTATATAACCAGTGTAATTTTTCTGATAAAACGGTTGGTTCATATTTTTTGAAATTTTTATATTTTTGTCAAAGGGTCATAGCAAATACTTTGTCAAAATTTTTAGAAAATTAAACGAGCCAAATTAATTTTAGTTAAAGTGTTAGGTTCCATCTTAAATAACTGTTTTTAAGTTTTTTTAATTGTGTACATTTTTTTCCATATGGTTCCTGTTATAGGTTACTATGCGGTGTGGGTTTTGCTCCTTGTTTGGTGTTTTACGATTACCTATAGTTGTTAACTTTTACGTCATTTGGTATTTGGTGGAAAGTTTGCCTCTGTGGCAATCATACCATACTTTCTTTGTATATATGTCATAATATACCGAATAAACTAATGAATTGAGAAAAATAAATTTTAGTTTAGTTTTTAGTTCACTGACAATGTTGATATACATACCAATTCAATACGTAAAGTCCGCATCTTTTTGCTTTTGTTTCAATTATAGTAATAATAGACATAAAAGCAACAGACTGTGAGTTTTTTGTATGGTTGTCAACTGACTATATTTTTTTGGCGTAAAATGAACCTTATGGTACCAAGAATAGATCATCAAAACTGTAGGTCTGGTATGGGTGATAATTCGTCTCTTATAATAGAAATAATTGCATTGCGTATTCAATGCTCGTTTGACATTTTTTAAAAGTATTAATTATTCCTTTTAAATAAATAGTTATCAGGTACCAGGAGTATAATTTAGTACGCAAGACGCGCGTTTCTTCTACATAAGACTCATCAGTGACGCTCATATCAAAATATTCATAAAGCCAAACAAGTACAAAGTTGAAGTGCATTGCGGATCCAAAATCCCAAAATATTGTGCCAAATACGGCTAAGGTAATCTATAACTACAGCTCTTATATGTGTAACTTTATTTGTTGCTGCATGAAACAATTACAATATCAACATATTTCAATGCGGGAATATACTAGGATCTAGTTAATACTTTTATTTCCTTTTCTGTGTGTATATAATCTGTTATTAGGAAAACAATGCTTTTGCTGGAGCGCAAATGGAGTATTCTGATTTGAAAATACAATTCGTCTATAATACGAGAATATATA
This sequence comes from Mytilus galloprovincialis, assembly GCF_965363235.1. Lineage (NCBI taxonomy): Eukaryota > Metazoa > Mollusca > Bivalvia > Mytilida > Mytilidae > Mytilus > Mytilus galloprovincialis. The sequence goes on from NC_134845.1 coordinate 53,458,118, forward strand.
GATATGAATGAAAATACGAGATATCATAGATGCATGTATGACTTGTATGAAAAATTATCCCTTATGTAACATGACTTACCATCGGTAGTAATGCACCCAACTCTATGATCGCATCTATATACAAAACAAATATAATTTCAAAGAAAAATTGAAATGGGTTATTTCTACATGTCCTAATACATATTTCATTAATTTTTATAAAGAAGGCAATGTATTTATAAACTATTCATGCTTCTAACACTTTACCAAACACTACGTTGTGAAATAAACATATAAAAGATTCATCGTTAGCCTATAGATACATAGCTCACATATTATACTATACATTAAACGTAGACATAATACGCTAGCACTTGTGCCATTCAAACCATGCGATGAGGAGAAAATATATGTATACAAATATTAAAAAGAAAATGTGGTATGATTGCTAATGAGACAACTGTCCACAAGAGATCATAATGACACCGTACGGCCTTCAACAATGAACAAAGCCTATACAATGTATACCGCATAGTCATCTATTAGATGTCCGAAAACGCCACCTTTTGTCCCTTACTGTAGTCATTCTATAATCAATCTGTCAGATGTCATAGTAATAATGTTGAACATAAAAGCTTGATGAACTTTTTATTTCGTATTTTTCATGGTAAAGTTCAAACTCATTAGAAAGCCTCCTTTTAGCATCCTGTCGTTCGTAAATTTTCGAATTACGATTGTAAAAATCCTGAATAGCCCAACTAAAGGAGTACTTTTTTGGTTTACTAATTAAAAGATATACCTTTCCGACCTGCTACAACTACAGGTTTCTGCGCATTTTTTTCCGAATTTTCCATTGCGGCATTTTGCACACTTTATGCCTTTAGAGAAGTGACCGACTGGACATTCTGAAATCATACAGCTTTTCATCGTTAGAAATATATTATTAACTATCAATGTTAGATGTGCTTGCATATAAAAATACATCTAGCGTGAATTAATTGAAGCTGGTATTTTTTTTTCCTTTTCAACTATTTGCATGCTTTTAATACGTATTGAATTGCTTTAAAAACTGGAAAAGGGCGGAACCTGGCCTTGCGTCAGTTTTGCGCCGAGTACAAAAAAGTTTATATTTTTATGACATTGACCTAATGTGTTTTTTATACTGCAACTTAAATTAATACATTGATAGCTATTTAGAACCTCGCCCTTCCACATTTACTCAACCTCATACAAAAAAAGTTTATATTTTTCTGACATTGACCTAATATTGTATATTTATTGTAACTTACCTACACAGGTTCCATTCGACATAAAGAAGTGATGACAACAATTTCTTACTAATACATTTCTGTAAACGTTGCCATGTTTTATCCTGTAAAATAATTATGCTTTGACAAATACAAAAAACAACACATTGTTATTGAATATCGGTAAATAAAGAAATGTTTACGATGTGTTTTATGGTTGCGAACATTGTGACGGGACAATTCTTGACAGAGTGAGAACTCACCTTTAATATCATTATAGCATTTTACCCGAAATGGCAATCTTTTATCAAACATGTTAAAGTCAAAACACTTCTCTGTGGAATGAGTTTTGCTTTTGTTCTGATTATTATTACAAATGAATGTTTTTTCCTCCTATTATTTTTTTAATTGTGCCGTATTGTTGTTTCACAAGATGTCGTTTAGATTTTTGGTATATGGTATAGAACAGCTAATACGATTTTAAAATGACCATGTTTAATCGAAAACTTTTTCTTGTGAGAGTATCTCCGAACACTGATTTTCTTGTCTCCGCATTTCCTTCGCAACCATAAAAGATAACGACAAAATTATTTTTTTCAAATTACTCATTATATCTTCGGCATAATCATATGGACCGAAGCTATGCATATAGAGATGTGGTATGAGTGTGAATGAGGCAACTCTCAATCCAAGTCACGATGTATATAAAGTTAAAATTTATTTAATTTAAAGAATGGTCTTATACATGTTATACGCATACTACGATATGGACTTTGCTTATTGATGAAGGTCCTACGGTGAACTGAATTTGTTGATAATCTCATTTTTTATATACTAAAAGATATATTTCCAATCATATCACCATTTATATCTTTTCTAATAGAATCAACCCAATAACTTTTACTTTTTAGTAAAGGAAAATAGTAAAACCACAAAAATACTGAAATTCGAGGAAAATTCAAAACGGAAAGTCCCTAATCAATTGACAAATAAGAAGCTCAAACACATCAAACGACTGTCATATTCCTGACTTGTTCAGGTATTTTCTTATGCAAATTAAACTACTAAAACACAAGTATGAGTAAAAAATAAAAAATAAATACAAACCGTGTTTCATATGTTTGCGAGAGAATGGTGTGAGCTTCTACGTTCATTTGGTATAAATAGTTCATTCACCTTTAAACAAAGATTGAGTAACATACCTTTTGTACTCTGTACATACACCGAAATCAGTAGCTTTGACACATACATTAAAAAAACTAAATAAACAAATAATTTTAAGTAAATTCCATTTCATGTTTTTGCAATGCATGATAGTTTTGAACGTTCACACGGTTCATCGGATATGTCTCAGGAAACACTTTTAAAGTTTACAAACTAATCAATTTCTGATCAATGTGCATAAATATGTTGATTCATAAACAAAACAATATTTTATACTTAATATTTATGGAAAGCCCAATTTGTCATTACTCACGTTTTGCAATTTGTAAATTGTACATATAAAAAAGTTATATGTATTTAACTGTTTAATTTTGAAGTTCCAAATTTGCAATTATTAAAATGTAAAAGTGAAACTCGACGATAAGACGTAAGGAACTACAGCTTGATCTAAAGCAACTGTGGATACCCCCCCCCCCCCCCCACACACACACACACAAATAAAAGACTCAAAGTAGAACAGAAATGAGAGAACCGGCAGTGACTGACAGCTTATTTGAATCCAATAAAAAGTTAAATACAAATCATGTATCTATTTATATTTTTTTTTGCATCGATTTGATGAGTTAGGCCTCTTTCAACTGATTGTTATAGCTTGTTGTTACATCAATTTTCCAGGACAGGTGAGGGTTGAGCACACACACACATGTGTAACATCGCCACATTCTGTATGTGCCTTCCTCTAAGTCAGGAGTCTGCTATCATATAAGTTTTCCGGAAATTAATTGTTATAAATTAGACCGTTATTCTGCTAAATTGAATTGTTTCATATTATATTTTTTATGTCGCCCTACCTTTCGTTTGGTTACTGACGATACGGTATGTGTTTTCCTATTGTTGAAATACGTACAGTTGCCTATTATAATTGCTGTATCTAAACTTTCAGCATCGGAATCAAACACATTTATTCTAAAACGAGTTGTTGGCATGACACGGGTTATGTTCTTCTTACATTTTTCATGATGGTATAATACTAAACCCCATTATATATATTATGTATTATTGTCATTTTATTTATTTTCCTTTGTTTCATATTCTAAAATCGGACTCGGACTTCTCTTAAGCTGAGTTTTACTGTGCGTATTGTTGTACGTTTGTTTTTCTACATTGCATGGCTAGAGGTATAGGGGGAGGGTTGAGATCTCAAAAAACATGTTTAATCCCGCCGCAATTTTGCGCCGGTCCCAAGTCAGGAGCCTCTAGACTTTTTTATTCTGGTATGATTTTTGATTTTAGTTTCTTGTGTATAATTCGGAGTTTAGTATGACATCCATTATCACTGATCTATTATGCATATTTGTTAAGGGGCCAGCTGAGGGACGCCTCCGGGTGCGGGAGTTTTTCGCTACATTGAAGACCCAGTGGTGGCCTTCGGCTGTTGTCTGCTCTATGGTTGGGTTGTTGTCGCTTTGACACATTCCCCAATTCCATTCTCAATTTTATTTATCGTAGATTTGTCTCATTGGCAATCATACCACATCTCTTTATTTGTATTCTATTATTGTTAAATACATTATATACATATGCACATTCACGTTTCTAAAATCTTTCAATACCTGCATTAGCATTCCACGAGATCATTGTTTTCATTGGGTGTAAGATATGTACATGTACTGATTGTTACTATTATAATAATAGTACTAGGGAAATAATGTTTTCGGTTTTAAACAAGCTGTCAGTAACTACAAGAACTACAATGTACATGTATCATTTTATTCTGTACTTTGTGATGTTTTTATATTTTGTTGTAGTAGGGATGGATAAATACATTGACACGTCCAGCGAGTGTTTTTGTTACTTTTTTTTTGTTTTCTATTGATCTAATATGTTAATCCTTTTCATGTAATTTTTATGGTTTGTTCCTATGCTGTGCAATATGGATAGGGTAGCGTTGGGCGCCAGTAAACATGTTTAACCATGTCTCATTCTGTATTGTTTTCTGTTGATCTAATAGGTTAATCCTTTTCATGTGATTTTTATGGTTTGTTCATATGCTGTGCAATACGGATAGGGTAGCGTTGGGCGCCAGTAAACATGTTTAACCATGTCTCATTCTGTATTGTTTTCTGTTTATCTAATAGGTTAATCCTTTTCATGTGATTTTTATGGTTTGTTCCAATGCTATGCAATTTGGATAGGGTAGCGTTGGGCGCCAGTAAACATGTTTAACCATGTCTCATTCTGTATTCGTCTGTACCAAATCAAGAGCCTGAATCCATTGCATGGTTGTTGTTTGTTGCTGTATATCATATGTATTCTACGTTAAATTGTTTTGTACATTAATGAGGCCTTTAGTACTTTGATAGATGACTACGATGCAGGGGTTTTGCTCAGTGTTGAATATCGTTTGATGACCACTAGTTGTTAATGGCTATGTCATTTAGTCACTGGTTGATAGTCTGAAAATGAGACGAATGAAGCTGCTTATGTGGTGACTGCAAATAATTATTTTAAGTTTGTATTTTTAATTGAAAGAACAGTTCATCTTCAATATGCATTTAATATGTAAAGATAAGTATTTTAGCTTTTTTTTTATTTTTAAAAGTGAACCCTTGCGAAAACAAAAACGTGCACATTCTGCAGATTTTTCAGATATTTAAGTAGAAATTACACTTCATTTCAATCACTTTCTAAACGCAATACTTGACCACACTTAGTTATTCTTTCACGATAATTTTATCGATAACGAATGCCATCTGTGAACAACATTTTTTTTAATTTGTATCTGAAAGACCGTGCAAAACTATGTTAACAAATTAACATATTGACAATGACAATGATGAAGTCTTATATAAACTAAGTATGGAGTTAAATAAGTGTTTTATGTTTATGACGTCTTTACACTAAATCCATTGCATGTGTGATGTGTAATGATTGATAATTTAGTCTTGGATACAGGGTTTGTATCATCAATTGTAAACGGCTTTGAACTAGCTCTTAAATGTAGTAACTATGAGTAATCTCCGATCTGTACTGGGTGTCTTTTTTTTATGTTGGAATGTACAAGTACCCGGTCACGTCCACTCTGTGTTTTTTTTAATGTATTTCTATTTGTATCCATCTGACGAGTTAAGCCTTATCAATTAATTTGTATACTTCGTTCTTATGATGTTCTGTTACTCCACTGTCAAAGGTAATGGGAGTTTTGATTCCGCTAGCATATTTAACCCTTTATGTATGTGCCGGTCTCAAGTCAGGAGCCTGTAATTCAGGGGTTGTCGTTGCAGTGTAACTTTATGATATATATCAATTTCGGCCGTTAGTTTTCTCTTTTTGAATATTTTTTTTTATCTGTCATTTCGGGTCCGTTTATTGCTGACTATGTGGTATAGGCATTGCTCGTTGTTGAAGGCCATACGATGATCTATAGTTGTTAATGTCTATTTCATTTGGTCGCTTGTGGATAGTTGTCTCATTGGCAATTATTGGCGAAATAAAAGACTGTGTGATTGCATCACCCATTAGTGTTAAGCAGTTCCCAAAACACTGATAACTTGTACAAAAAATCTGTACAAATTATAATTTGTACAACATTACAACGTGTACACAACATCTATATATATATATCCATCCCTCATAAAAACAACAATAAAAAAAAACAACACACTCAAATACAAATCTGAGAAGACTCCTAGTTAGTGACAGCTACATGTAGTTCAAAGCCAATAACATGAGTTTTTTCATTGACAATCATGCCACATCTTTTTTTTTGTTGTCTCCTTTAACAAATGTTTAATCGTAATTAAATTAATCTTTTAAAATTTATTAATGACCTTTTTCCTTCCGTTCCCTTTTGATCGATGCTAATATTGTTGATGATTTAAAGAAACAGATTTAAGAAGACTGCGTGGTAGTCAGGATATCTATAACTTTAACCAATGTGATGGATTTTGCAGAGTGACACATCATAACCATCTTCGTTAGCCAGGGGTTACAATCCACTCCCGTTCTCTAAGAGAACGGGAGTGGATCGTAACCCTTGGCTAGCGAAGATGCATCATAACAAGCAAATAGGAAAACCATTTTGCTTTCAATGAAACCTTACGTGTATACAGTTCGAGAATTATAGTGTTTTATGTTGATTATTATAGATAAGTATATGTAAAAGCAAATAAAAAAATGGAATCCCTCTAGTCTACACACAGACACATGATAAACGAGGCGTCTTCTAATTGTCTAAATATAACTTGCAACGTTCTTTACTCCTCCCCGTCGAAATTTATCATGTATTTCTCATTAATATCAGCATACATGCTTTCTCTATTGTCTTTCACATTTTTATTTTCACATTTTAATGTTTGTCCTTTTTTATTCCTTTTTGCATGTTCCATAGCAGTGGTGGTCTTTTTCCGTCTACGGACTGCTCTCCTGTTCTTCACGAGTATTGCACAGATGACAATTACAACGCTTCCCGCGGCAACACAAGCCATGAAGATAACAACATTAGTGTTACCATTTCCTAGAAATCATAATAATTTATATATATTATTTGTAATGTTGTCAAATTCATAGATATAATTAGTCAACTTGGTGTAAGCAGGTGTGTACAGAATTTAACACCGGTTCCAAAACCACGACCGGGTCAAAACAAATGACTTTAATTTTGGTGTTTCGTGCTTCTCTACTAAGCACGCGGCATTAAGGAAAACTAGAAAAGACTGGTCGGATAGGATCGGAGACATAATAATGTTAGTTACTTTGTGAATTAGCTAAAATTAAAATTCCAACTTAGAGTGGCGGTCAAGTACAAAGCAGGATTTTTCATATGCCATTAACATGTCCTCCTCCTCACGTTTAACACGTTTTGCCCATGAATCTCTATTATTTGGATCGCCATCAAAACCCTCTTACATGACGTAGGTTGTAAGACACACAGTGTCATGTATAGTCCTCATATCATACGATAATTCGTTTTTATCGTGCAATTTAAGCTCGGTTTGCTTAAACAAATTAGATTAAATCATGATACAAGTAATAAGCCTCGGTCACACATTACCGGAAAGCACGAACGGACGACTAACGGATGAAAATAAAAGTTGTCCGTTGACAAAATTGTTATCCGTTGGGAGTCCGTTGATGTACTGACCAAATAAAACGGACGTGTAACGAATGCATAACGGACACACACCGGATATACAACGTACGAAAAACGGTAACGTAACGGACAGAACGGATGTCGAACGTACATCCAACGGACGAGTACCGCATAAAACGGACACCTGACGGAAGCGTACCGGATAAAACGGATGAACAAGATCTACGGAAAAATTAAAGGCGACAATAATAATACATACTAGAACACACCCGTGATATCGCGGGTCCGTGACTGAATTACAGTATATAACTATGCGCAAGCCTTATCTTAGTATTAGTACTGTCATCTGATAGTCATGCCGATTATAAGATACACAATTTTCTCTGCTTTCAAATCTTTCTGTTTGAACCCGTCGAACTGGAACTTATCAATTATTGGTAATTTTAAATATTTGGAAAACAAAAGGTCCTGGAATGGAGTATTTTTTAATCAACAGCATTGTCCTATATTAGTTATAAATAATGTTGAATTCTTTGATTCGCTGTTTTACGTCATGCCCGCTCACAAATTGAAACTTTATAAGCCAACAACTGCATTTTACCCCTATGTTCTATTTTTAGCCATGGCGGCAATCTTGGTTGGATGGCCGGGTCACCGGACACATTTTTAGCTCACCTGGCCCAAAGGGCCAAGTGAGCTTTTCTCATCACTTGGCGTCCGGCGTTCGTCGTCGTCCGTCGTCGTCGTCCGTCGTCGTCCTGCGTTAAATTTTTCAAAAATCTTCTCCTCTGAAACTACTGGGCCAAATTTAACCAAACTTGGCCACAATCATCATTGGGGTATCTAGTTTAAAAAATGTGTCCGGTGACCCGGCCAACCAACCAAGATGGCCGCCATGGCTAAAAATAGAACATAGGGGTAAAATGCAGTTTTTGGCTTATAACTCAAAAACCAAAGCATTTAGAGCAAATCTGACATGGGGGTAATATTGTTCAACAGGTCAAGATCTATCTGCCCTGAAATTTTCAGATGAATCGGACATTTCGTTGTTGGGTTGCTGCCCCTGAAATGGTAATTTTAAGGAAATTTTGCTGTTTTTTGGTTATTATCTTGAATATTATTATAGATAGAGATAAACTGTAAACAGCAATAATGTTCAGCAAAGTAAGATCTACAAATAAGTCAACATGACCAAAATGGTCAGTTGACCACTTTAGGAGTTATTGCCCTTTATAGTCAATTTTTTAACCATTTTTCGTAAATCTTAGTAATCTTTTAGAAAAATCTTCTCCTCTGAAACTACTGGGCCAAATTTAACCAAACTTGGCCATAATCATCATTGTGGTATCTAGATTTAAAAATGTGTCCGGTGACCCGGCCAACCAACCAAGATGGCCGCCATGGCTAAAAATAGAACATAGGGGTAAAATGCAGTTTTTGGCTTATAACTCAAAAACCAAAGAATTTAGAGCAAATCTGACATGAATAAAATTGTTCATCAGGTCAAGATCTGTCTGCCCTGAAATTTTCAGATGAATCGGACATTCCGTTGTTGGTTTGCTGCCCCTGAAATGGTAATTTTAAGGAAATTTTGCTGTTTTTGGTTATTATCTTGAATATTATTATAGATAGAGATAAACTGTAAACAGCAATAATGTTCAGCAAAGTAAGATCTACAAATACGACAACATGACCAAAATGGTCAGTTGACCACTTTAGGAGTTATTGCCCTTTATAGTCAATTTTTAACAATTTTTCGTAAATCTTAGTAATCTTTTAGAAAAATCTTCTCCTCTGAAACTACTGTGCCAAATTTAACCAAACTTAGCCATAATCATCATTGGGTATCTAGTTAAAAAAATGTGTCCGGTAACTCGGCCAACAAACCAAGATGGCCACCTTGGCTAAAAATAGAACATGGGGGTAAAATGCAGTTTTTGGCTTATAACTCAAAAACCAAAGCATTAAGAGGAAATCTGAGAGGAAGTAAAATTGTTGATCAGGTCACGATCTATCTGCCCTGAAATTTTCAGATGAATCGGATAATCGGTTGTTAGGTTGCTGCCCCTGAATTGGTAATTTTGAGGAAATTTTGCTGTTTTTTTTGTTATTATCTTGAATATTATTATAGATAGAGATAAACTGTAAACAGCAATAATGTACAGCAAAGTAAGAACTAAAAATAAGTCAGTCTGACCAAAATAGTCAATTGACCCCCTAAGGAGTTATTGCCCTTCATAGTCAATTTTTAACAATTTTCTTAAAATTTGAAGATTTTCAATAACATTTTCCACAGAAAGTACTGTTATAGATAGAGATAATTGTAAGCAGCAAGAATGTTTAGTAAAGTAAGATCTACAAACACATCACCATCAGCAAAACACAATTTTGTCATGAATCCATCTGTGTCCATTGTTTAATATTCACATGGACCAAGGTGAGCGACACAGGCTCTTTAGAGCCTCTAGTTTTAACTAGATACCCCAAAGATGATAGTGGCTAAGTTTGGATTAATTTGGCCCAGTAGTTTCAGAGGAGAAGATTTTTCTAAAAGATTACTAAGATTTACGAAAAATGGTTAAAAATTGACCATAAAGGACAATAACTCCTAAAGGGGTCAACTGACCATTTCGGTCATGTTGACTTATTTGTAAATCTTACTTTGCTGAACATTATTGCTGTTTACAGTTTATCTCTATCTATAATAATATTCAAGATAATAACCAAAACAGCAAAATTTCCTTTAAATTACCAATTCAGGGGCAGCAACCCAACAATGGGTTGTCCAATTCATCTGAAAATTTTAGGGCAGATAGATCTTGACGTGATGAACAATTTTCCCCTGTCAGATTTGCTCTAAATTCTTTGGTTTTTGAGTTATAAGCCAACAACTATATTTTACCCCTATGTTCTATTTTTAGCCATGGCGGCCATCTTGGTTGGTTGGCCAGGTCACTGGACAAATTTTTCAAACTAGATACCTCAAAGATGATTATGGCCAAGTTTGGTTAAATTTGGCCCAGTAGTTTCAGAGGAGAAGATTTTTCTAAAAGATTATAAGATTTACGAAAAATGGTTAAAAATTTATTATAAAGGGCAATAACTCCTAAAGTGGTCAACTGACAATTTTGGTAATGTTGACTTATTTGTAGATCTTACTTTGCTGAACATTATTGCTGTTTACAGTTTATCTCTATCTATAATAATATTCAAGATAATAACCAAAAACAGCAAAATTTCCTTAAAATTACCACTTCAGGGGCAGCAACCCAACAACGAAATGTCAAATTCATCTGAAAATTTCAGGGCAGATAGATCTTGACCTGATGAACAATATTACCCTGTCAGATTTGCTCTAAATGCTTTGTTTTTTTAGTTATAAGCCAAAAACTGCATTTTACCCCTATGTTGTATTTTTAGCCATGGCGGCCATCTTGGTTGGTTGGCCAGGTCACCGGACACATTTTTGAAACAAGATACCCCAATGATGATTGTGGCCAAGTTTGGATTAATTTGGGCCAGTTGTTTCAGAGCAGAAGATTTTTGTAAAAGTTAACGCCAGACGCAGAACGACAACGACGGACGACGACGGACGCCGGGCGCAAAGTGATGGGAAAAGCTCACTTGGCCCTTCGGGCCAGGTGAGCTAAAAATCTAATTGGCATTTCTGACGCGAATTTTTTTATTAACATTTATCCCTTTCAGATTCTTTCATCATCCGTTTTATCCGTTAAACGTCCGGAAGAAGTCCGTTTCACATTCGTTCAACATTCGTTTTATCCGTTAAGCCTCGGTCACACCTTAACAGATAGCTCGAACGGACGCCTAACGGATAACTTTTTTTCAATCCGTTCATGTCCGTTAGACGTCCGTTCTTATCCGTTAGACGTCCGTCCATATCCGTTGCATGTCCGTTAAGCGTGCGTTTTATCCGTCGGCGACCGTTCTGTCCGGTGGAAAATTTTGAGCATGTTCAAAACTTTGAACGGACGTCCAACGGATAAAATGTCCGTTGAACGTCTGTTAGGCGTCCGTTTTGTACGGTACTCGTCCGTTTCGTTTCCGTTTTGTATCCGTTACGTGTCCGTTATACATCCGTTGGAGGTCTGGAAGATAAATTCACCAACGGACTTCTACCGGACGTTTAACGGATAAAGCGGATGTTGAACGGATGAGAAACGGACTTCTACCGGACGTATAACGGATAAAACGGATGATGAACGGATCTGAAACGGATAAATGCAAATTGAAAATTTCGCGTCAGAAATGCCAATTATAGGTATGTCAGATTTCTTAAGGTTCATGAATTCTTATTATTCATAATCGATCTTAGAGTATAGGCACGTCATCACAATCAAGCAGTTCTTATTCAGGCCAGACACTGCCCTTTGGTGGAATTTTGAAGAACAAACTGAAACCAGTTAGACAGAAACATTTTGAATATTTATGCGATTTACATGTATCATTATTGTTGCCGTTGATTTTTCCTTATATCTTGTTCATCCTTTTTATTCTGTACGCTTCCGTTAAGTGTCCGTTTTATGAATTAACCGTAGTTTCACTTTCATTGTTGACATTCTTTTTCTTTAAAGAACCAGTACACGTACAATGCATGCGTTGTCAATCGCTAGCTAGGGGTTAAATTGAAGTTCACATGAATACGGATTTAAAGAGGTCGACTCATTCACTTAAAAGTGAATAACTATTATCAATGTTTCTTAGCGTAATTTGAAAAAATTGAACCATTTTGGCTGCAAAAAGCAAATTGTTATTTCACTATTTCACTTTCATTATTGATTGAACAAAAATTTTTTATATATCTCGTTGCTAGTGCCCCTTTAATAAAATGAATTTTACAATTCATGATGACATACGTTTCCACAATTAAGTGCACAGGTATATATAAAAAGACTGATAGTAAAGGCGTTTTCATACCTATAGCAAAAAAATGAAATTATAAGTAATGGATGCCTCCTTTAGTAGTTTGATATGGTTGTAAAAGCGTTGATCGTGCGCACTTTTAGAATGAAGCACGGAATGTACTTTGGTCATCGCTTTTACAACCAAATGAATTAACTAAAAGAAGCATTCAGTTCTTACATAAATGCAGCAGCTTACCTGCAGTCTGACCAGAAGAATTTGAAATCGTCGCTGTCTTGTCTAAATCATTATAAAAATAGTTTTAAATAATGTGAATGCATTACATGTATATGATGTATGTTATGAAATATGTAGCATTACATACACTCATAACTCATACAGTACTATATATAATGTGACTATACTCCAAATATCTCACGTTTGCTTAAAGATGAAATTACATGTATACAGCTTATATGTAATAGTATTTCAGTTTATTTAGTGCGTCCTTAATAAACGAGTGCCATTTTATCATGTGATAGAGTTTAAAGGAGGGGATTGAGATCGCAACAATATTAAATACGTTGGAGCTCGCAATACACATACATGGCTGTCGAAATGAAGGAACATCGTCAGTTGTGGTGTAAAAACTTATTTGGATGTGTGAGTTTTCTAAGAATTCTTTAATAATATCTACAAAATTCTTTTAACAATCTTATTCTGATAAAGCCTCTGTCTTTATATTATCTTCACACGATTGCTTTTCTCGCTTTTGACGTCGCGGCTCAAACTCGTTGAGATGATCAACGATAATCTATGAGTATATCAAATGTGTTGACATATTAATATACCTCGTAAAAGATCTCATGGAACTACAACAAATACTATCATGATAGATATTGGTTCGTTTAAAACAAGACATAAAATCGATAATGAACTAGAAATGTTCATAACTAGATGTTGATTTGTGACGATAATATTCAATACATTGAATTAAAAAAACCAACAATAATAAGAAAAGTACAAAACATCTTTCCTTAGGTAAATGACAAAAGCTGAACATAATCGTGTCTAGCAGGTATCGAAACATAACGGTTGATGACAATGACTCTCATAAAACTATATGTATGTATACGCTTTTCAACAAACACGTACGTGGAGTAGTACCAGTTGCAGCATATCCAGGAATGCATCCTTTCACATGGTCACACCTGTTTATAAACAAAACCAATCTTAACTCAAATTGATGTACAAGCAGGCCGTTAGTTTTCTCGTTTGAATTGTTTTACATTGTCATATTGGGGCCTTTTATAGCTGAATATACGGTATGGGCTTTGCTCATTGTTGAAGACCGTACGGGGACCTATAGTTGTTAATGTCTGTGTCATTTTGGGCTCTTGTAGACATTTGTCTCATTGGCAATCATACCACATCTTCTTTTTTATAATTAACTCATACTATACGATTCTTTGCAAAATATAGGTTTCCTTATGCAATAATTACAGGCAGCAATAAAAAAAAAACCACACACATGATATAAAAAATATATATATATATATAAAATTGAGAAAGGAAATGGTGAATATGTCAAAGCGACAACCACCCGATCATAGAGCAAACAACAGCCGAAGGCAACCAATGGGTCTTCAATGTAGCGAGAATTCCCGCACCCGTAGGTGTCCTTCAGCTGGCCCCTAAAATATGCATAATAGTACAGTGATAATGGACGTCATACTAAACTCCGAATTATACACAAGAAACTAAAATTTAAAATCATACAAGACTAACAAAGGCCAGAGGCTCCTGACTTGGGACAGGCGCAAAATTGCATGTATAAGTACATGTACGTCTGAGTCAGTGACAACTCTACAACAGATGTATCCATCGGATCACCAGCAATGATGGTGATACATGGCTGTGTACATAATGTATATACAACTCGTCTAAACATCAACCCAACAATGTTAGATCTGTAAATTTGCTTTCGCAAATTTTTTGTTCTTCCCTCGCGGGATTCGAACCCATGCTACTGAGATATCGTGACACCAAATCGCCTGCACCGTAGCCGTCCCGCTAGACCACACGACCACCTGGGCTTCACAATAATAAAGCTTTCGGTGGCCGTGTGTTACCTTTCTTCGTCAGTTTTGAATCTAGCGGCGTACTACAGTACATGATATATAAGGCATGGAGATGTTATTGTTACAGATCAGCTCAATGACATCTCCATGCCTTATATATCATGTACTGTAGTACGCCGCTAGATTTGCGAAAGTAAATTTACAGATCTAACATTGTTGGGTTGATGTTTAGACGAGTTGTATATACATGTATATATATATATATATATACAACTCGTCTAAACATCAACCCAACAATGTTAGATCTGTAAATTTGCTTTCGCATATATATATATATTAACGCCTAAAAAGGTGTACACAACCACTCCAAATACAAAAAAAAAGGTAACTATAAATGTAATTATTTATAAATATTTCAGATAACAGATATCCTTCCTCAGTGAGATTCTGATGTTAAATGAATCATCTTTAAGTCTTCTTAGATTAAACTGTTGCAATCTTGAAATTTATAAAATAAAAAAGTCAAACCGAACATCAGTTAAGATGCTTGCACCATTCTAAAAATTTATTAAACATGACATAGGTTATATGGCTTATTACAACAGAGAGTTCAAATGTATGCTTTAAATACAAATAATAATGTATGATATGAACTAGCACCATTCTAAAACTTTAACGGGAACGACAATTATGATGGTACAAGAATGATTACGTCAATAAAATAACCAAATAGACAGCACTGAACGATCTAAATTTATAAATATTTTAAATTGACAGAGTAAAGTAGCTGCAACAGACTCTGAGTATTTAAACATCGCGAACAAACAGCCGTTAAAATGTAATAATAAGTTTTGAATAGGTATAACTAGAAGAACGTGGCTTGGTACTTATACATCCCTCAGAAAATTAGCAATTTAAATTGGTATCTTCAACAACTTTATTTAATTATGGATGAGAAAGGTTAGGAAATAGAAACAGAAACTGTAATAATAAGTAATATAACCTAAATGTGAAGCACTACACGGAATCGAACTACATCTTTTCATTTATCCCATTTGGTGCCAAAGTTGTTAATGTCCTTATTCAAAACCTTTCCCGAGCGAGTCTATCCTCCTTAGACCAAGCAGAGTTGAGTTCAATGATTTTAATGGTCAGCCGATTGAGATCTGCCTAAGTGTGGCCAGGGGATCTAAAATGTCAACTGAGAGGGAGGTCTTGCTTGCATTGGTAGTCGCTACGATGGCCGTTCATTCGTTTGTGAAACGGCTGTTCTGACTCGCCAACATACTGTTTACCACATTTACACTGTAAGAGATACACAACATTTGAAGTCTTGCAATTAATATTGCAAAATATGGTGTATTCTGTACCAGTGGAGTGACTGTTAAAAGTCTGGGTATCCAGTATTTGTTTGCAAGTCAAACATCGTTTATTTCCGCAACCCTTGCATCAGCTCTCACCAGCAAATCTTTAAGGCTTTTGGGCCTACGGAAAGCCAGTACAGGTGGCTCGGGAAAGGTCTTGGATAATTTAGGATGTTTTTCGATCTCTTTCTAATTTTCGCGGATTAGGTAAGATAAGTTGTCAAATTTTGGATGGTAAGTCAACACAAAAGGCACCCTCTTATTGACCTTTTAGTCTTTTAATTACATTGTAAAAGCTCATCTCGGCTGATGTTGTTAGCACGAGAAAAACCTTTATCAATGTATTTTCTTTTGAAGCCCGATGTTTAAGGTTACCGCGAAGTTCTTGTAGACGTTTTTTTCCAATATCGTTGGTGGAGCAAATCCTTTTTATTCGCCTGGCTGTAGGGAATACTCTTTGTGCAGTGTTTAGGATGACAACCCAAAGAAGATAGATATTGGTGTTTTTCTGTGGGCTTGCAATACAGATCTGTACATATGTTTCCATCCCTCAATTGCGTTGTAGTGTCAAGAAATGTGATCTTAGAGTCAGAGATTTTATATGTGAATTTGATTGAGGGATGGGCATCGTTGGCATGATGAATCAACAAATTTAGTTCTTGTTCAGTATTGTCCCACTTCATGTAAATATCGTCGATAAATCGGAACCAAGAGAGGGGTTGATGAAGAGATGAATTGAGAATTCTCTGTTGTAATTTTCCCATAAAAATATTGGCATAAGACGGGGCCATCTTTATTTCCATTGCTGTTCCATTAACTTGGAGGAAGTGTTCACCATTGAATGTTAAGTTATTACATTTTAATACCAAAGTTAGAAGCTGGATGAGACATTCAGTTGGTGGATGTAAGGTGTTACGAGAGTTCCAGACTTCCCTACAGGCTTCAATACCATCGTCATGGGGGATGTTAGTATAGAGGGAGGTAACATCAAGCGAGACAAGGATCTTTTTAGGTGGGAGAGGGTTCAGAGATTCCATTTTCTTAAGATAGTGTGTTGTGTCTTGTATATAGGATGATACATTTTCAACATGTGATCTCAGATGAAAGTCAATAAATTCTGATATTTTCTCTGTAGGGTAGTCATTGACAGAAACAATTGGTCTACCTGGATTATTGACCTTATGTATTTTGGGCAGAAGATAGAAACGCCCGTGCGTTGATTTTTCAGGTTTTAGATATTTAAATGTGTATATTATATATATATACAACTCGTCTAAACATCAACCAAACAATGTTAGATCTGTAAAATTTGATTTCGCCAATTTTTTGTTCTTCCCTCGCCGGGATTCGAACCAATGCTACTGAGATATCGTGACACCATATATACATGTACATGTATCTACAGATCTTAAATAATTATTATTGTTTAGTCTATAATAATGGAAACATAGAGATGATAGAAACAGCGACGGATTAGAAAAAATAGAATCATCTGCCGTTCCTTTGTAGTAATATTTCAGAAGCAACTATGTATCGAGTTTATATATCTAGGTTTAAACGTTATTAGAAAGCAATAACGAAGTCTTTGTGGACATGACCGAGCTGTGCATCCATACTTGGATGTGTTTGCCTACGATTAGGGTCAATGCGATTGGGTTTATCTCGATTTCATTTTATGCTAAAATTGATGAACTGATTGACCGCTAAAGGATGTCTTGTGTCCCTAATGTTCATTGATTTCTCCTTTGCAGTGAAATATTGAGTTGGCTAATTGAAACATATATAGGATAAAGAGTACATTATGGGACTAGGCACCAGAAGCCAATATAATCAGACATGTGCTTGTTTGGACGTAATCAGCCCTCAGAAAAGTCTTAGCACATTCATTGTTTATTAACATTGAAATCTTCTATTAAGATGACCTCAAGATGACTGCCGAATAGAATTGTCGTCTTTTTTTTACGCGCAATACAACTCCAGCCATAGTTCGTTAGATTGGGCTGGACGGTATAAATTCGCAGCGATGTTGGACTGCATGTGTAAGGCACTTTTCCCACCCATTTATTGGACATACAGTACCACTAGCTGATTTTTTATTTCAATAACAAACAGGTTCAATCAATTTGAAAAAAAAATCGTCCATTAAATCAGGTATTGATTTGGTACTGTATGTCAAATGAAAGGTTGGGAAAAGTACCGTATTTTACAAGTTTACTTCATATTTATTTATTTTTATCTTACAATATACAACGTGTATATAAAAGTCACTCTAGCGACTGTACTTAAAAGAGACATTAGTCGAGACAAATTTTCGCATTAACTAAGATTTATATCAGGTTTTAATTATATATCAAGTTACTGTTTTGATACCTTGTCGTGCTGTTACATCTGCATGTTTCTGCGCATTTCTGTCCATATTGTCCATTCTCGCATTTTTTACACGCCTTGGCCTTCGAGGTGTGACCAATCGGACATTCTGAAGAAAAAAAATTAATTTGAACTGCAAAATCAATATTTTCTATGTTTGAATATTTTGATGGCGTGAAGTTATCTTATGTAAGGGAACGGGGAAATTACTGTATGATGCAGTGATATCTTAAGTACTATTGTTTTGTAAATGATTCTTTTTCGTTGTATTTCATATGTAAGTAAGGACTTAAAGTTGTGTTATAACTAGGTACATTCATTCATTGCATATCATAAGTTTATATCAAATTTTAGCAAAACCACAAAATCAAATATCCCCGTTACACTAATGTTTCCTAAACCCAAGATACTGGTTATTGATATCCACGTAAATATATGTATCCCCAATAATCTATTTAGAAGTTAAAAACAAATATTCAAAATGGAGCAAGATTTTTGTGTTGGTTTCCTGTTCCTAAAAATTAGTTTTCAGTGTACTGGTTTGTTATTGCAACAATGGTTTTTCTACCTTTTTTATCACATGCAGTGTTAGTCGTGTTGGATTAAAATATTTTATTGATCTGAATATTTTTTATAAAAAGACCTTGTAAAGATGTATAAACTAGCTTATGTAATAGAAAAACAGAGAGTATATGGGGATCCATCCATGATAATAAATCAGTTCATTCATAGCATGACCGGAATTTTGGATATATTTGTAAGATGTAACACCATTTAAGAACACTTTAGAACAAATCGTCAAAGTCACTATGTATAACCTTAAAGAATATAGCCGAAAAAGAATCGTATAGTATTCCTCTTATCACTTCTTAAACGCCATTATTTTGAAGAAAAAACGCTTCGTCTAAAAAAATTAAGAAAACTTAGTACAAATATTGCATACTAGTTGTTATTTTTTTATATTTTTTTAGAAATATATGTTTTTTCTCTAATGCATAAACTTACCAACACAGACTTCGTTAATTTTGTAAAAATGATGACAACAATGCAACACTGTCATGTTCCTACCTTGGCTTGTCCTGAATTAGAAAGTGCTCTTAATAAATATAATTATATTTCAAAAAAAATAAGCAACACGATTTTCCATACATATTGAACTATACAAAAATAACCTAGTACTCTCTAGCCCTACCAGCGCAATGCACGTATAAGATACCGGTAATAAAAAAAATATAAAATGCACCACAATATACCTAATAATAATATGTATACACACAGAAACAGACACAAACAGATAAAAGTAAAACAATTTGCCTTGAAAAAACAATAGAGATAAACGTAAATACATGTAACATATGAACTTCGGACAGAGGATGTTTGTAACCTATACATTATATAGAATTATCAAATCATATGTATACATTAAAATAAAATTGATATGGAAATTGACTAAATACTGCAAAACAAAATAATAAAAAAATGTATAAACCCCAATATTATTTTCTATCGGATTATAGGTCTGCAAGTTGGATGCGACGACTCGATTCTGCTTGGATTATTGTGCTAAAATAATTCATGTTAATGTACAACAGAATATGCGGTTTTATTGTCAATGAGACAACTCTTCAAAAGAGACCAAATTACACAAAAATATACAATCTTATGTCACCGTACGGCCTTCAACAATGAACAAAGGTCATACCGCATAGTCTGTTACAAAAGACTCCTAAATGACAAATGTTAAACAATTCAAACTTAAAAGCTAATAGCCTAATTGATATAATAAAAAAATGAACAAATAACAAATATGTAACACAGCAACAAACGACAACCACTGAGTTACAGGCTCCTAACTCGGGACAAGCACATACATACAAAATGTGGCGGGGTTAAACATGTTAGTAGGATCCCAACCTCCTTCTTACCTGGGACAGTGGTGCAAAAATAGAACATAAGAACGAACTATATACAAATCAGTTGAAAGAGGCTTAACTTATCAGATGGATACAAATGAAAATACATCTAACAAAAAGACAGAGTGGACGTGGTCGGGTACTTGTACATCCCAACAACAGAAAAGACACCCAGTTCAGATCTGAGAGCATTGTATCTGTTCCAAATCTGGAATTACGTTTGTGGTCATCTCTTGTTCTTTACCATTGTGTGTTTATTAGGCTTTCGACTTTTGCTATCTTTGTCAATGTTCATTCCTTCCCTACTGTTATTAGACCCGATACATTTATACTAGCTTGATTGGACTCTTGTGAAAAAACGTCTCATGCGTAACTTATTTGGAAATCTTGCATACCCTTCTGATTGTATAATTCCAATTGAAGCAAGTCATTTCGTACCTTGACCATTTCGTAGCTCTGCCATTTCGTACCCAAATTTGGCATGTTACTTAACTGATTTTCTCATTGCCAGGCATTTCATGCATCTGTTGCAGTGAGGAAGATTGACATATTTTGTGTGTTTTTTTTTTTTTTTTTTTTTTTCAAGAAGAAAGGGAATCAAAATAATACTACATACGATTGCATTACAATGAGGAACAGCAATAAGGATAAACGAATTGCTTCATTATTATAATTATCATGAAAGGATAAGGTATAACATTACAGGAATAACATATGAATTGTTGAAAGTAAAAATAAATAATCGTCCCAAAATCCACTTACTGCATTTTAACCAATAACATACCTTTGGTATTCTGAACAAACTCCAGTTGGATAACTTCGTACGTTTTGGGTAGTGCAGATTACTATAAAGCTATAAAGTAATAACCATTCCATCATCTTGCATGTTCTTTGTGATTTTTGTTTTACAATTGATCTATACAACACTCAAGGAAATAAAACCAATATCCTTGTATGTAATTGGATGAAAATAAGGAAATAGTTTGATATAGTAATATGAGAATCAAGTGTACTTCAAATGAGGTCAGATACTTCTATTTATTGTAACCTTATATTGACATCTCATGTTGTATTATTTTTACAAATGTACCCAATCAACAATTTGAAAAAAAATATGATTATTCATTATACAAAAACACATTTGTGTGTGGTAAACGCTAAATACAAACAATATAATAATATATATTTGTAAGATTACGTTTTTTTATTAGACTGAAGATACATCTGCATAAATAAATAGGCTATCAATAAATCACATGGACATACGGACATACAAACTTAATAATATATAAACAAGTTGCTTTCTTTAAAAAAAGAAATGCAATCGTAAACCCAAATGCTTGTTTGACATTTAATATTAGATAATTGTTTAAAAAGATGTATTGTTTTATATTATTTTTGTGGTATAAGAATTAGAAACTGACATTGATTGTTCACTTAATGTAACTACAGTTCAACGTGGGGTGAAATAGGAATCACGACCCGCGTCTAAGGAATATTCTTTTCTCTCCTCTCTCCCAAAAGACAACATGCTAAGTCATCCACTGGGTGTTCCATTCTAAGGTGCTCAGGTTTGTTGTTTTTTTAGGTATGAGTTAGTTTTTAGGCTGAAGTTCAAATGCAAATGTAAAGAAATTTAATCAATTAATGATTATAAAATTTGTGTTTAAGGGGGTATGGGTGTCTTTCGCCATCTTGGATTGTAAAAAAACAAAGAACCTAAAGGTTAAGATTTTAGATCAAATTAGCAAAAGGAGTAGGTTCAGTAAGACCCCTTTTTGGCCCAAAAATTAGGCAGTTTTGCAAAATTGTGAAAATGTAATCTTTTAGCTATTTTTTGGAAAGTAGAATGCTTCTGCTACATACATATGTGCTGTTTTTGACAATACAATGTACATATATCGTGTACTAGCATCATAAAGTCATGCTTAATTACTGAAATCTTCACAATTATAGCATTTTAGTTAAATTTTAGACGGTTTCCGTCTTAAATGAAAGTGGCCGCATTCGTGTTCATTCATAATATTGAAATGTAAGTTGTATTTGATGATAATACATAACATATATAAAGGTTGAGGATGAATACGGATGCGGCCACTTTCATTTTTGACGAAAACCATCTGAAAAGTGACGTTTTTTGGCATATTTGATAGATTTTTCATATTTAAGCTTCAATCGGAGCGTTTTTAATGACTGAATTAGTTAAAATCTTTTACATAAACTAATCGAATCAATTGAAATAGACACTTAAGTGTTTAAAAAGTGTCCTAAATATCTCGTTAGATGAAACTGAAATTTGGGGCTTAAATCGGCCCTTACCGGACCTACTCCTTTGCCGATGCAGGAAGGCAGATATGTAATATGTCAATTGTTAATTAAAAGAACCAATTTATATAAGAACATAACTTATAAATATTGGTATTTTTTTTACAAGTGTACACTATTCTATACATCTATAGATAGCTTTTAAATGTGTTTAAAGTGGTATTTTAAAGGGAGATAACTCTAAAACGGAGCATTTTCTGAAGGAACTCCTACCTGGATTTTTCCTATTCTATGTTTTAGCCGGAAATAACGGCACGGTGACCCTACAATTGCTAACTTTGACTACACTGTGTCTAACACTTGATGGAGAGTTGTCTCATTGGTATTCCTACCACATTTAAAAAGATATTCCCTCTCACATTTGACAAATTCATTAGGATAATCTAAACATTGAATTTGAACTGAAGTTGCCTTGTAAGTTTCTTATATTGACCTATATCCTTTTTCTCTCTTGCTGGATAGTTTTATACTAGTCATTTGGGGGTACTGTGTGGTCTACTGATCAGTTAAATGGCTCAAAATCTCCTTACGCTATTTTACACTGAGATTTTACATTTTCGTACTTAATATATTAAAACCGAAAATTTATCATCTGATCGTCTTCAAGAAATAATAATTATTTATTTTTATTTTGACGAACATTTTGAAGAGCCTTGAATACTACAGGAACATTAGTCCGAGATTACTCTGACGTCCATCGGCTGTTTTGCCAGACAAGCTGGGGCTGATGACGTAATCTCGGACTACAGGAACATGTAGTTAGATAATCTGTTCCCTGACCCAGATAACTATATAATAGAAATTATTTATTCTTATCGCTGTCTGCATCTGTCATCAATCGGTGTCGATAAATAGACAACACGTTAAAAATAAAAAAGGGAAAATAAATAATTCCCGTTTTGGTTAAGTTTTCATATTTCCAACTCAATGAGTGCTGAAACATTGTGTATAAGATTTTTTTCATATAGAAATGCGTATTGATGTCACGGTTCAAAAGGAAAATTAAATATAAAAATTATCATCAATGCAAACAAAATTATCAAGTTATCCTTTTATATGTACGAGAGTTGTGATACTCAAATACGATTACTTTAATTTACATCTCCTCTTTACAACTGTCTTCTTAAAGAATACTGGCGCTGTTTGTCATATGCGGTTCCTGTATGTCTTGACTTTCAGAGTATTGTCTAGTACTATACGACACAAGTATAATACCACAGAGTATCGCCACTTTTAGGTTATAGCTCTTTTTGCTAAAGAGTATTAATTTTTTGGCAAATATATTTTCAAGAGTAGCGATACTCAACTAAGCATTGTTTACCTCCAGTTTTAGAATATTCCGGTAATAAAGTTTTATAGTCCAGGAGAGGCAGTATTTTAGAAGCATTTTTTTTAACATCTACACTTTAAATAATAAAAAAAAATTTGAAGGAGTATCGGTACTCTTTGTAACTGTTTTCTACCTCAAGAGAATCAATATTCTTTTAAACAGGTTACATTGAGTGTGTTGAACATGTTGAGAGTATCGACACTCTTAAAAAACGTTTTCTAACCTGAGAGTATCAACAGCTTTTTTTTACCTTTATTGTTTTTATACCCTTTAAAACAGTTTTCTACCGTAAGAGTATCAATACTCTTTTAAAAAAAAAATTATCTTGAGAGTATCGATACTCATTTAAACAGGTTTCTACTTTCAGAGCATCGATACTCATTTAAACAGGTTTCTACTTTCAGAGCATCGATACTCATTTAATCAGGTTTCTACTTTCAGAGTATCGATACTCATTTAAACAGGTTTCTACTTTGAGAGTATCGATACTCATTTAAACAGGTTTCTATCTGAGAGTATAGCTACTCATTTAAAAAGGTTTCTACCTTGAGAGTATCGATACTCATTTAAAAAGGTTTCTACCTTGAGAGTATTAATACTCCGTGAAATTGTTTGTGACCTAGTTCTGACATTCTTGAACACCGTAAGGTGACCTATAATTGTTCATTTCTGTGTCAATCGGTCTTTTGTAGCGATATTGGTCTCATTGACAATCATACGACATCTTCTTTATATAGATCTGAGCATTAATGAAGTTCAGCTACTAATTGTTTTTTTCGATCCATAGATGAGAATGGAACACACTTACGAGTCTTAAACTTAACCTTGAACTTTGAGGTAGCTAAAAAATGAAAAAGGGCAGCTTTACGTATTTGGTTATCAGGAAGTTGATAAGTGATGGATGTATATAAGGCTCACATAAAACACCATTAAAAATTTCGAAGACCTTGATGTGTGATTTCTGGGAAGAATGCAACAAAAAACAAAAAAAACAAACATTATTATTAAAAGAATTAACCAGAAGAAACAAAAGTTGAGGAGCATTGAATTTTTTTAAGTGCATGACAGTGTAAAAATTGATGAAATGCGGCTTGACATCACATTTTTTAAATTAATTGAGAGAAGTTTCTGAAATAAATGAAACTCATGTTCTCCTCCTTTTGGAACAGGGGAATACAAATATATAACAGAAGTTTATAAATATATACACATTTTTTAATTAACATTTTATATGGATTTTGACTGCAAAAGTATCATCTTTTTCCAGTCTTCTTCTTTTTTCTGTCCTTTTGCTTTAGAACTCTCTCTACTCCATCGAATACAAGTTTTACAAAGTATCCTGTAAAAAAATATACATTAGAATTATGATTATTATATAAGTTATTTAGATTCTTTTAATTGATAACGTTACTGAATCAAAGAAAATTGAAAGAAGAATTTCATTCTATAATCTACGATATTGGACTTTAACGGCTATGCTGGTGAAAAAAAGTGTTTATTTAATTTTCAACCTTAAACTAAAATCGTTTGTATTCTAATTTCTAATTTTTTTTTACTTAAAATATCGATCAAAGGTATATTGATACTGTTGGTGATGTATTGTTTGCTGTCTAGAGCTAAAAGTTGATTGTATTGAAGACATCACCTACCTTTACTCCTTTTCTGTATGATATCAGCTTCATACCACTTCTGGTCCTGTTTCCAAAAGCATAAAACTTTTTCTCATTCCTTGTACTCCGTGTTTTCCTAATAAAACAACACAAAAACAACATAGTTAATTGCCAAGCAACTGACTTCTATGTAAAAGGTATTACTTGGTTTTTTTTTCTTTCATAAAGTAAACCCCAAAATGTCTATAAAATATATAAACCAAGTATTTTTCACAACATAAAACGTATTAATTATAAGAAAAAGTTGTGGGTATCCAATATTCTGCACAGTTAGCGTGAGATTATAAAAAAGCATAACGGCATAATGAGAGAACTGATATTTATCAACCAAATATATAGTGTAAAAGACTAAACAAGAAGTAATTCATTGTAATCTTTATTTTACAGAGTATAACAACATGTTAACATATGATTAGAACAGAAATAAACGTTGTGATTATATGCATATCAAACATGATAGTAGGTGATGATTATTTTAAGTGATATCCAGTATAATATAGTGATTCGTTTGTAAATTAAGCAAGACCGAGTCAACACAAAACCTTCAAATATACCTCATTCGTCTGACCTTTCCTTTTCCCATCATATTTGTCTGTTTTATTTTCTGTACAGAGTTTTTTTCTTGGGGATGGATTAAGATCCACAGATATATTACTGGCACAAAAATCTGAAAAGAAATTATTTATAGTACTTGTTTCCAATATGAATTGCAAAGGAAGAAAATGCTTGAAAAAATTCTCAGAGATACATGAAGTATGACTTTAATAAACCATAGACATATTGAACATACAATTTCCTCACAGATGAACGACTTAAACCATAGTTATAGTGAACATGTAATTTCCTCAGAGATAACATGACTTTAATAATTAAACAATTATAGGCATATTGAACATACATGTATGATTTGATAAAAGATATAGAGACATAAACCGCATGCAATGACATATGAAACATATATCTTTTTCAGAGATAGAATTACTCAACCATGCATAGACATATTGAATATTCAATTATACTTGATATATACATGTTTGTACACCAAATCTTCTTTCGTCATAATTAAGGAAATAACATGACACGTAAGAGTACAAAAAAATGCAATTCATACCTGTCACGGATGCCAACTTCCGTTTGTTTATGTCTTCTTTCAATTCTTTGTTTTCTTTGAAGATTTTACCTAATTTCTTCTACAAAAGATAATTAAATATACATATTAGTTTACTCAAGTCTTACGAGAAAAGGAAATACTGTATTTTCAGAGAAAAATCTTTAAAGTTAAATTGTTTCTCATTATTTGAGCACGCTTAAAAAAAACCATTCATTGTTCGAGTTCAATGCGTGCAATGGAAACTATATTCTTTAATTGAATGATAATCAGGCAGCTGCATAAAAATAAAAAAAAACTTATTTGAGACTGGACTGGCTACAACATGTGCCTATTGCAATTCCAGTGTTAAAAGATAGGTTAAGCAGCAATTATTGTTTAGTGATTATATCTCAATTATGATTGGTTCCTAGAACTGTAATACTGTTTGGAGATTTGTCTAGCTATAAGTCTAGAAGTTGGCAAATTTGTTTATACTTTTTTTTATTATTAATTATCCTTTCTTTGAAAATACTGTCGAATGCTGATAAAACGGATGTCGACAAATAAATCGTACGCTATATATATAAACGGACATGAAACGGATATAGACGGACGTCTAACGGATAAGAACGGACGTCTAACAGACATGAATGGATTGAAAAATAGGTATCCTTTGGACAACCATTCGAGCTATCCGTTTAGGTGTGACCGAAGTTTAAGATTTGAAATTTCAACTATGAAAAAAAAGTTTAATGCCTATTATTTTTTTTTCAACATCACTAAAACGCTTTCGTAGAAATGATCCTTGGTTATTTACTTTTTGAATATTTTCTTTAAATATTAACTATGATAATTGATACCAGTGGACTATCGGATTTATCCAATCGACATAGTTAAATTGTCAATTTTAAAGTCTGATCCTCGGCGAGGACTTTACAATTTATAATTAACTATCGAGACTATCTCAGTCTGCTAAAAAAAATTATACAATACATATTATGCAAACGCGCAAACCCATATAAAATCCGACATTCTAATTAAAACTTTTAATAAAGAGAACTTTGAAAAATATCCTTTTAGTTCTAAAATAAAAAGTAACATTCAACAGCCTAAAATAGTCGAAAAGTTTTTTAACATGTAGCCGCATACATTTGTTCTAGTGTATCGTTTGTGCATACATAGTTTCAATAAATAGTCTGATTAAAATTTCTGAAATAAACAGGCAAAATTAGCATTTCGCTATTTTTTGCTCATTTTGCCAAAGCCAATAAATAGCCCACTGACAAACTTTTAACATATATTTATTCAATATTTATACAAATCAAATACTATTAATAGTATTTGCCATTATCTTCAATGAATTCACAAAATCAGCAAATAATCGATAATTTTCGTGTATCTTTCACATTTCATTCCCTATCATATGATAACTTATTAGAAAATTGGTTGCAGGTACGCGCAGACACTGCCTTATAAATGCTTGCGTACATTCTGGGATATATTCCTTTAGTTTGTTATTTGAACTAAAAGATACATTTTTTAAAACAGAATTTATAAAATTTG
This sequence comes from Mytilus galloprovincialis, assembly GCF_965363235.1. Lineage (NCBI taxonomy): Eukaryota > Metazoa > Mollusca > Bivalvia > Mytilida > Mytilidae > Mytilus > Mytilus galloprovincialis. The sequence goes on from NC_134845.1 coordinate 53,486,163, forward strand.
CGGTAATTTCGAAATTTCAATAACTATGCAATAATAAGTATATTAATATTTTCACATGAAAACATATTTTGCATTTATGAAATAATCAACTTACCTTGATACAGTTAACATTGTTCGATTTTTCTAAACCAATGATTTCTTCGTCTGGCATTCCATTTCTTGTCAAGAGAGTTAAACCGTTCTTCCTGTCAAACGACGGGACTGCGGTCAATATGAAAACTACAACTTATGTACAACCTGACGAAAACATTCAGATCTCATAGTACTTCACTCTTATCATCTTTGCATCAAGATTAATACAACTGACTGACCCCAGATGCAGGACAATGGTTATCTGATTAAACAATCTACATTACGTAAATTGTTCCTGCTGCTATCGTAATGTCAAGTGGATCGGATTAGCTTTCGAAAAATATCCCCATAGTGCATAGTCGGCTGGCCTTAATATCACGTTTATCTATTTTGGGGACTGCATCTTCATCTTGCGTGTTGATCACCTACTCTATTTTTTCTTGCAAATTATTATAATATTTCAAAAAAGTGCAGACATAGTTGAGTCAAGTGAAATTTAGTAAAACAAAATATTATTTTTTATTTAGGATCTAAATTTGTACTCCTGGTACGGGATTTTCTCCCTATGTTGGAGACTTATTGTATGGTGGCCTTTGGCTATCTTCTCTTTGGTTCAGTTGTTGTTGACATTTGACCATTGTTAAATATAATTATTATAAAATGTATCAATAAAGATACCCTCCCCCCAACAAAATCTAAATAGAGGTTTAAAAGGTGCATGCTGATACCCAATTGACCTATATAGATATAGGAAGATGTGGTATGAGTGCCAATGAGACAACTCTGCATCCGAATAACAACTTAAAAAGGAAATCCATTAAAGGTCAAGGTATACGTACGACCTTCAACACGGAGCCTAGGCTCAAACCCAACAGTAAGATAGAAAAGGCCCCAAAAATTACTAACGTAAAACCATTCAAACAGGAAAAACAATATCGGACCCGAAGCCGAGCTTCAGATGCGTACAATAATCTATACTAGAATATCGAAATAGACGCCACACTAAACTTACATTTTAAAATGAAAAAAAAAAATCTGTCTCAGATTATTTTTTAAACCACTCGATGTATTACATCTATGAATCAAACAACTTTTCATGAACATGGCACACCATACAATTTACGTGACTGTTTAAACACACAATATGCAATGCAGAGTTCGAGAACATAATTATATGAGATGAAATAAACACGTGAATAGACTTTTTGAAATCTAACCGGGGGTCAAATTTCCAAAGTAAAAATTGCTTTAGTAAAAGGTTGAATGGTATAGTTTGTTCGTTTAGAGAATAATGAGCAGTAACAGATGGCTGCGTTAAGGAGTGATATTATTTACTGCCAGTAATAGTATTTAGTAATAATTTAAACCCATATACAAAAATGTATGTCAAGCAAACACAAATACAAACATTTCTAAAACTACAAATATAAACGTACAAAATATAGTTATAAATGATACTGTAATATTTGATGGACATGGACCTCATTTTTTGTAAAGATTGCTTTATAAAGTCACCAAAATCTGTCAAAGCTCAGATTAAGGATTTATACTTCTTATGTTCCTTGTCACAGATTTACTTGTGTTAGAGCTGTTGTCGGATCGAGTTGTTGTCGCTTTGACACATTCCCCACTTCCTTTCTCAATTTTATTATCATATTCGAGTGTCGTTAGCAACGAATTTATGACACAATCACATCTGATTTGATTTGATTTGTCTTTCTTCTGGTTCAACTGAACGTTTTCTTGATAAACTACAAGACTTCTATACATATATGTATTAGATTCACATTTATGACATTCTGAAGCCTCCGTTTGATTTTTAGAACAAGGGAGTTGAGGAGGGCTAGGATGAAATTTGAAAATAAAAGCAAAGACAGGAGTTTTGAGTAAAAAAAATAAAGCCCAGCTTACATACATGTACATTTATATGTACATTATATGTTATTCAGATCTCAGGCAGGGTATATATATATACTGTGACATTCCCGGCGGAGAGGTCGTCTCAGGGGATATAGGCCCTAATAATGCAGTCCTATGAGGCCACAATCGCACTAAGATTTATGAAATAAATGCAAATTTTGATCATCGTAGTACGATCGTGTAGATCGTGTAGATCGCAGTAAGGTCGTATCACGACGTGGTGAGGTCTTCAAGATCGCGATGAGCGTGTCCAACTTTCAATTGTGGTGCGGTCGTGGCGTAAGCAAGTCGTAGTATACTAGTCAACAACAACAAAAACGAAACACGAATTATGTGTCGATTTATCATTCAACTTTGCGCAAAACTAATTTGCACCCTATGATCGTTTACACGGAATTTAAATACTTTCCAACAAGTTTTGATTTTCATTATCAAGTGTGCATGCATTGCAAATGAAAGCTTTTTAAAATACTAGTAGTGTATCTCAATTTTGTTTTCTATTTAATACTTTTTGATAAAATTTATTCCAAAGTCGTGTATCGTTTCTTTTGACCCGGCCAAGTCCACCTGTATTTTTGTCCATCTGATAAAGCTTTTTTCAACTGATTTTTATAGTTCGTTCTTATGTTGTACTGTTATACCACTGTCCGAGGAGGTAAGGGGAGGGTTGGGATCCCGCTAACATGTTTAACCCCGCCACATTATTTATGTATGTGCCTGTCCCAAGTCATGAGCCTGTAGATTCAGTGGTTTGTTTATGTGTTACATATTTGTTTTTCGTTCATTTTTTTACATAAATAAGACCCTTATTTTTTTCGTTTGAATTGTTTTACATTGTCTTATCGAGGCCTTTTGTAGCTGACTATGCGGTATGGGTTTTGCTCATTGTTGAAGGCCGTACGGTAACTATAGTTGTTAATGTCTGTGTCATTTTGGTCTTTTGTGGATAGTTGTCTCATTGGCAATCATACCACATCTCCTTTTTTGTAGTATGGAGGCGTAGTGAGAGCGCTCTAATGTTGTAGTAAGATCGCATAGGTCGCTGTACTATCGCAGTCACAGCGTAACGAAAGCGTGATTCTACTCGGAGATACTGCACTACGGTCTCATAGCGATTTATTACGACCTCACTACGACCCCGCGACCAAACTACGCTTTCACTACGACTATACCACGTTTACACCACGCTGTTCAAGACCGTAGTACGATTCTAGCACGCCCTTGTCGTACTCACCACGCTCTTCTTACGACCTGACTACATTCATACTACGACATCATTCGCATTGTCATTTTTATATAAAATATATTATATATCTTTAAGGTTTGCTTGTCTGTATGTAATTCTTGTCCATTTGCTCTAACAGCTCAACCATGCGTCTCGTTTGAATGGTTTTACACTAGCAATTTTTTGGGCCATTTATAGCTTGCTGTTCGGTGTGATCCATGGCTCCGTGTTGAAGGCCGTACCTTTGCCTATAATGGTTTACTTTTATAAATTGTTACTTGGATGGAGAGTTGTCTCATTAGCTTTCATACCACAGTTTTCTATATCTGTTGACACATCTGTGTCATCTCTGCTATTGTTCACTAACATATCGTCACTATAGTTCACCATACGGCCTTCTCTGAGAAGTTTGGGGAAAGTTATATCTATTAATGGTTATTGAAAGTCACTCTAAAGGGAGATATACTTAGTCTAGTATTTGATAATAAATTTCCCCCAATACTTTTCAATATTTTTATCATTCACAACAGAAAATACATTCATCCAACTTCCGTTTGTACTATTATTTGAACTATAGTAGTGCAAATAAAGCTTAGAGAAGGGGAGTTGTTTGTGACTTCATTGAACTTTATATAGATAAAGATAATAGATATAAGAAGAGGTGGTAAGAGTGTCAATATCCAATTCACAATTTGTAAAAGTAAACCAATATAGGTCACAGTACGGTCTTCAATTCGGAAGCTATTATGGGCCCCAAAATAACTAGTGTAAACCCGTTCAAACAGGAAAACAAAAATTTAATCTATAAAAAAAACGCGAGAAACTAGAAAAACTTATGAACCATATGCAAACGACTTCGGACACTGTTTGTTTTAACCTCATTGACTTTAACCACACATTCTTTCTATTTCAGCACACTGTTTTTTTATTCTTTGAAAAGAAGTAAATTAAATTACATATAAGAATATTTTCCCGTAATATAAAATGTTGAAACTTAGAATTTGTATCTGAACAAATCATCCGAGCGGATTGAGGCATACACAAGTAGATAAGTACTAAAGTGTAGTTGCTGCAGGTAATATATATGTTCCAGATCATATGAGTATTTGGACTGTACGCGTACGGTCCGGACCGTATACGTATACTCATACGGTCCGACCATACGCATACGGTCGGACCGTATGAGTATACGCATACGGTCCAGTACGATCTTACCATACATGTTATTTGATCATATATGGGTTAAATTGGAACACTCTTTATTTTTAGTTTTACAAATTGTTATTGATAATTTATTACAATTAGATAGATTAAATGAACAAACGAACAATTGAAATTAGGTATTTGTTTAATTGTATATCTGAATCCTATGTTGTTACTCTCGCACAAGGTGACACAATTCAAGTAACGTAATATTTTCAGCATTTTCACGGTCTGGAACATATTTTTTATATGACAATTCAAAAAGGGTACACCATTACCATGAAATACAATAAAATGAACAAATGTTAGATATTTCGGATAACAGATATCCTTCTTCGGTAATACCACGATATATAGATATAGGAAGATGTGGTGTGAGTGCCAATATATATAAATATGTTGGCCACAATTACGTTTATTGTTTTCTGTTTAGTTATAAATATATTAAGATCCTTTTTGTTACATCTCGTGATCAATTTTTATTTGGCTATCGCCAATGGCAGTCAGAAGGGTTAAAGAACATCAGTTGTTAGACCTGTTAGTCAAATGCATTTTGTTTAAATATGTACTTTTTCACTTTTTTGGTCTTTTGGAAAATGTTGTTTGTGCTGTATTTAGACCCTTCTACAACGAAATTTGTTTTACATGCACACGTATTAAAGTTGCGGTTTTTATCCAACGTAATCATAGGTTTGAACGTAGTTTTCAGTTTAGATTTATATATGAGACATCTGAATCAAGTGTTAGACACTTCTGCTGAATAATCATATGACATGTACTGATTTACAGTACTCATCAATTTAGTTATATTCTTGCATGTTTGAAATATAGAATCCCCCCATATGAAGTATCGAGCATTTAAATACCCCCTTTCTATTCCCAAAAAATTAATCCCCCCTTTTTTCAGGTAACAAAGTATCAGTCCTTAGTAACAGATTCATCATTAATTTTTCTGTACACGTTTTGCTTCAGTCATGAGTTATGGCAGGGTAGATAACGGTAAAGTGTATGACATCAATTAATGCGTAGTATTAGTCCAAGCCGCGGGACATGTGGTTGAAATGAATATGCTAGTGCCAATCCCTTCTAAATCTACAAAGGTTCCGTTATCTATCAAAGAGATCATATCGATACTGACACATTTACAGGGAGAAACAACTATAACTAATGCGTTTAAGGATTGGTGAACCCTCAATGTTATATACATGTATGTGCATGTTAAAGGCATTTTCTAAGTTTTTGTAAAATGTTTTATTTACATAATTGCTATTTGTTCTAGACATTTTACAAAACGCTGTTTTATGTATGATAATTACTGAATATTAAAACTTGCAATTTACCATATATATAAATTTGTTGACAGATTTATTATACAATAATTTTCCTGATGTTTTTTATAAGCGCATTGTTTGAAATCTGATTAAACACTCCATCACATTAATTTTGGAGAAACCTGTTTCAAAAACGGTCTTGTACATGTATGGCCAATAACGGGAATTTGTTTGGATGTGAATGTTCGAAGTCTCATTCTTTCTGAATTGGGACATAACATATATTGCCGCATGTTAGTAAAGTGCAACAGTATATGCACGCTAAGAAATCATTAACCTTTCTACAGATGGAATTGTCTGATCCTATCCAAAATACCTTCATTTCAAGCGGCAGTCGGAATTCCTGTACTTTGTCCATATATAATGTAAATAAAATTGAGAATGGCAATGGGAAATGTGTCAAAGAGACAACAATCCGACCATAGAAAAAACAACAGCAGAAGGTCACCGACAGGTCTTCAATGTAGCGAGAAATTATAAAGCCTTTCATAGACCAAAATAGATGTTATCGCCTATATCATAATATCATTTGCAATTTATTTATTCTGCTAATCATGGGAGTCATAATTGACAAATTCAACTATTCTTATTCTTATTCTATGTCTCATTAGATCATATAAATCATACTTCAAGCATCATGCATCTGTATAAATTATCATATATATGAGATTCTTCTTGAACGAAATCAGAATAAAGACAGTAAAATCGTAGTGAGGTCGTACTTGGGACGGCAAGCGCCGGTATAGTAGCAGCCTACTTCCTCTTCGTAGTACGGTCATGGTATGGTCTTCATGATCATGGTGAGCGTGACCTTTTAACATGTTAAAAACATCATGGTGTGGTATAGTGGCGAAACTCCGGTCGTACAGTAGAACGTGCCGAGAGCGTAGTGGGGTCTGGGTAGTATCACAAAGTTGCTGTACCATCGTAGCGAGAGACGGTAGTGAAAGTTCGATTCTAGTCGGAGAGATTGCATTCTGGTCTCACAGCGACGTTACTACGACCATCACGTTATCCATGTAACCCAGCACTGCTTCTACTACGACAATACCAAGTTCATACTATGCTGTTCAAGACCATAGCACGATTCTAGCACGTTCATGTCGTCTTCTTTACGCTGGTCTTACGACCTGACTACGACAATACCATGACCATTTCGAGCTCTAGACATGTTCATTTTCATTGTCAAATAAACATATAAAAGCTTTCCATGTTGTGTTAAGATATAGGAAGATGTGGCATGAGTGCCAATGAGACAACTCTCCATTCAAGTCACAATTTATAAAAGTAAATAATTATAAGTCAAGGTACGGTCTTCACGGTGCCTAGGCCCACATCGAACAGTAGGCTATAAAGGATCTCAAACACTACTATTGTAAAACAATTCAAATGGGAAACCCAATTGTGTAATCTATAGGATAAACGAGTAACGAGAATAGTTATGAAACATATAAAAGACGACAACCACAGAACATCAGATTCCTGACTAGGAAAGGTGCAAACAACAGCAGCGGGATTAAACGTTTTAATGGTACCAAATCTTCTCCCTTTTCTGAAACAGTAGTATAACATCCCATCATAGAAAGACAAATCATATGTGTTTGACTATATATGCAATTTAGAACTAGTGTCCATATTTCCAACACCTCAACTATGCATGCATGCATGACACATCTATGTTAAACCAAGGTTGGATTGGTTGATCCGACATCTTTACTGAATCAGGACTCCTGTCAGAGGTTACTTCGCTATACATTTTGTACCTCTTACCCTACCACTACGTCAACGAGTTGTGATAGATTTTAATGGCATGTATGCCTGTGTTATTTTCGAGAACTCTACGTATTAATTATGACAATTACAAGGAATGGACCAGTATTTATATGAAATATGATGTTGACATTACATTATGTACCTGCATGGTATTGCTAAAAGCGTAGAAAGATCGCGAGATGAACGTGATCAGATCGAAGAATGATCATGGTAAAAGTGTGCTAGCTATTATCGCAGAAAAAGCTGGATGAGATTGTTTTGCAATCGGATAAATCGTGGTGTGGTAGTATTGAGAACGTGATAAGTGTAGTAAGAACGTGATAATAGAAGTGAGGTCGTAGAATAAGCGTGGCGAAAACGTAGTTTAATCGTAATTAATAGGATCGTTGTAGAAACGTAATGAGGACGTATTAGCAGTGAAAATAACGTAAATCAACATTTTCTTCCCGTTCATACCGTCCATACAGCGACCTCGCTATGATTTGAATTTACCTTAGATCGCGAAGAGCGAATTGTGCGATCGTGGTCTATAGTTTGACTAGGGCATTAGGTCGTAGAGAAATATTTTCCCCCGATTGCACAAAGTTTCTAATGCGATTCTTCTGTGCCAATGCCGATCTTAATACGTCTTTACTTCGTCCTTTCTGCGAGATTAGAGATTGTCCGTTTCATTTCTGCATGCATGTGAACATAATTCTGCATTAAATTTTATTTTTACTAGGGTCTCACATAAGTTCCTGGATTACGAAAATATCATTTAATATACAGATTGCGAAAATGTCACGCCCCATCGTACGCGTAAAAATGAAGTGTTTGTAGATTTCGAAAAAAAAACAAGTTCACTACGGAAGGTTAACTTTCCCCTATTCACCAATCTTCGCAGTTTCTCGTTTATAGTTTTTAATTTAAAAAATTTACAGACTTAAAACCAAGAAATTGCTTCTTACATACAAAGTGACATATACATCGACATGAAAAGCTTTGAAAACGTAGTTTGAGAAGACCTTCGCACTGCAGCGTTATTACCATCGCACTTCCGCGTAGCTATCAACACTATAGCCGTCACAATGCCACCATCGCACTTCAGCGTAATCATAAACGAACTCCAGATTCAAACCATCGCACTTCAGCGTCACCATCGCGGTTTAGAGTCCTACATATCGTCGCTGGGGTTCCAAAATGTTGTAAATTGATTTTTTCAAGAAAAAAATATCTCACAAATAGGCTTTAAAAATTTTTGACAAATAGCATGATTCCACTGTTGTTTTTGAACTTAAACATTTTTTTTTCATGAGCAGTGAAATAAAAAAAAACTTTGACATTTTTGGATTATCAGAGAACTTAGATTATGTTCACAGAAATAAAAAAAAATGTACAATTATTTCATTCTCAAAGCCATTATACAACGATTTTCAAGTTTTCATACAACATTTTGGAAGCAAACTTTACAAACAACTGACATTGGTAATTTTGTAATATGTCTTATTTAAAATGTTTTGATTGGTCTAACTTCATGCTTTTTTGTAATACCAAAGATTTCCTCCCGTCCTGACCATTGGTGTCACAAAGTATTTTTATCCTAAAAAATCATATACGACATTTTGGAAGGCCAGCGACGACATATGCTACAACTAATGTTGGTCATAACTGAACTTCGAATGTTTTGAGCATGTTCAAAGTTTGTCGTTGATTCCACAATCATGAAAAATTAATTGGTACGTCCTCAATACGATCTCACCATATGCAAAACCACCGCAATCGTTCTACGGCTTCCAAATTTTCATAATTTCTGAGGTTGTAGCAGGATCGTGGTCCTATTGTAGTGTGGTTATCATGTGTCGTTCATGAAGGGCCGATTATAGCTCCTGTTTAATATCAGACACATCGGGTCGTATTCGACAGAATCGAGACGTTGTCGAGACAGATTTTGTAATTGTTGACCATTGAAACGATACACATACTATAGGATTAGAATCGGATAGAGAACGGGATAATCGGTACAAATTAGGATGAAAACGGCTGAGCTTGGACACATCCTATACAACATATTTGATTGCTGTTTTAATAAATGTTTCAATTCACAGGATCTTGCTTAGACGTTTGACAAATTTTGAAATTTTCAATTTGATTTAATATGTACAACTTATGTCAACCGTTCTCTACATAATATACAGTGGAGATAACTTCTAACCCTTTATTAAATCTGTCAGAATCTGTCAGGAGAACTGTTCTAGGACAGTACGTAGAACTGTCAGCCTGACATCTTTTAGTCAGTTCTAGCTAACACAGTTCTAACCTAGAACTGATTTGGTCAGTTCTACCTAGAACTGATTTGGACAGTTTTACCATAGAACAGTTTTAGACAGTTCTAGCTAGAACTGACCAAATACTTCTAGAACAGTTCTAACCTAGAAATGATTTGGTCAGTTCTACCTAGAACTGATTTGGACAGTTCTACCTAGAACTGATCCTGACAGTTCTACCCTAGAACAGTTTAAGACAGCTGTAGCTAGAACTGACCAAATACTTCTAGAACAGTTCTATGGTTAGAATTGATTTCAAATTCTACGGCTAAAATTGATTTATAAATTCTACGGCTAAAATTGATTTATAAATTCTACAGCTAGAATTGATTTATAAGTTTTAAGAACTCTTTGTCTAAATTCGGCAAAATAGCGATTAATATTATATAGAGTTTTGCTATTTTGGCGGTTTTATTTCTGTATTTCAGATTAATAATCGGCAAGAGAACATGTTTGACCCCGCCATATTCGGCATGTATGTGCCTGTTCCAAGTCAGAAGCCTGCAATTCAGTGATGTTCTCTGGTTGAAGCGTTACATAAATTATTTGTTTTACTTTCATTTTTAGGCCGTTGATATTAGGAGGGGGGGACATTATTATTTGAATTGTTTTACACTTGTCATTCCGGGAGACAGGATGGCTCGTTATCACATACCAAAATTATCTGACCTCATTAACCAAATGTAATAACTTGTTTCCCAATACATCTCTTTATCACATTAGCATATATATCCACTTCTCCTAAACCAAAATGACACGTCTTTTGTGTCAAATATATGTTTAAAAGGGAGTTAATCGGAAACGAACCCTCTGTTTTTTTAAATGCGTATTTTATGTAATGGACACCTCAATCATATGTCTAGTATAATCTTCGTGATATTCTAATGAAGACAATTTGGATCGTTATGAATTTAAATATGAAAATACGAAGATGTGCTACTATTGCCAACCTGAACTAATGACACCAAAGGTAAAAATATAGGTTACCGTATATCCTTCAACAATGATCTAAAACCTATACCACATAGTCAGCTTCAAAAGGCCTCGAAATGAAAAAGGCAAAACCTTTCAACCTTGATGCATGTACGATACAATGAATGAAATACAAGTATGATATACAGAAATAAACAACGTGACTGTAAAATACATAAAGTGAGAATGTATAATTAGTAAAGTTAAAAAAAACTTTAAGTATGGCAGCTATCATTGACTTTGAACAGGCACATACAGAATGTTGCGGAATTTTACTTGTTGGCAGGTAATGAACCCTCGCCTTAATAATGAACAGTGGTGTAACAGCACAACACCTACATGTAAAAAAAAATTAAAATTCAGTTGAAATTATCTTATATTCATAGCCTGCAATAAATCAAGCAAGAGCTACTTATATCATGATTAAAATTCATCTTTTTAGTCTTTTTATGAATTTTTTTTTATCAAAAACTACCCCAAAAAATCAAGCTCTCAAAAAGCGAAATGATCAAAGCTAAAACAAATAACTGAACTATTTAATTTTAAAAGAATTTTAGAATTTGAACATTATAATGATTTCAAGTTTGAAAAAATTTCCAAATTTCAAAACATTTAAAAAATTGGGATAATCAAACATAAAAAAAAATAAAATATAGAATTGTTTGGTATTAGAAATGAACACATCCCAGTTTTACGTTGACATTTCTTTCGTTATTTTGAAATCACACATCTAATTAAATTTTACGTGTTTAGTTAAAGTTCGTGTTATGCTATTTCATTTCTTTATCACACTACGGTACCCTGTAAATCTGATTTGTACATTATGTGTCTATCAATAAGTATAATAGGATTATTAAGTAATTTGTTTGAACCAGCATTAACAGTTGGTGGTGACTTTGCAACGTTCATCAAGTTGATTTTTTAAAAGGTGGTATTTCATGGTATTTGTGATCCTTCATTGAAATATTTATATAACATCTCGGTACTAGATACTATTAAATTTAAAGCTCTCGTTCCACAAAACGACCGCATGGATAATAAGTATCTATACTAAAAATTAAAACAATCTCGAGATCTAGAAATGGTGTTTTCAATATAAATGTCGGAAGCAATAGAGTTAATAAATTTGTAATCTTAATTGTATTTATGTTTCTAAAAGAAGATTCTGAATTTATTGTTTCCTTGCCCTTGAAGTTTGGTTCCAAATCAGTTCGTCAAATGATTTTCAGACACGATTTTTTTTTAATTCAAAATATTCATGTGTATCACAGAGCATGAAATAGTGACTTATTCCAGTGGCTCACCCATGCCACTCATCACATAGTAAGTGGACCCCCTCCCCCCCAAGAATCAAGAATTTTTGGTTCTGCATAATATTTGAGATCATGTGAATAATACATAGACGTTAATACATGCATATAATTAAGTGTTTTGAATGCAAATAGTATTATGTTCCATTGAATAATCTTCTTGTGCAAGCAACTGTGTTTGTTGGTGATTTTATCAGATAAAAGGCAATCTGCTGCTTATCATAATCTTTTCTTTATACGTAAAATTGATGAATGTATGATGACAAGTTTATGAAGCAGTTTTGTGAAGTATAATGTGACTTCTAATGTAACACGAACATGGATGATACAAGGGTCATGTGACTAAGGTACTGTGTTTCCTCAATGAGGTATACTTTCAAAATGGTGGTTCTTTATTACTCAAACTAAAATTAAAAAATTAAGATTACCATGGAAAATACTGTAAACGATTCAAGCATAACAGAAATTTCAAGTTTTGAAGTGTCTTATAATTCTAAAAATAGTGAAACCTTGGATGTTACTGAACACGAGTGTTCGATTGAAGAAAGATCGGTCTTTGTGCAATCTAGTGAACAAACTATGGCAAACAGTGTGGGTTCATTTCATAGAAGAAATTTTCAGGAGAGTGACTTAGAAACATCAAGTATTTGCGAAAACAGTACTGAAGAATTATCACTTATACAAGATAATATGGAGAGAAGGCACATCCACAAGGTTTCCAGCAGTTTATGATTTTATTGATGATGAACCACCGCCACCCGTAAGAGCACCTGTTTTGTGCGAAGAAGATCTTTTTGAACGGAATTCGGATTCTAATAGTACAGATACTTTGTCCATCATTAGCTCAACACTGCCAACAAGTGGATCTTCCACACAGTCGGAACCTTTTGATTATTTGGAATATGAACATCCTAATTTCAAGAATAGTAAACCAGTTTCAAAGGGACGTAGAGGTTCGTTGCATTATTGATTAAAACCAATTTCTTGGTGTTATACGATTATATTACAAATACAGTTTGTTTTATTATCTTGTTCAATCGTTAAATAGTACGAGAAGTAACTTTTTTTCTGGTTTAACAACTGATTAACTAGATTCAAGTTATAAAAGAATCAATCCGGTATATCTATCAGTTTCAATAACAAACTATTTGATACGTCGTTATTACTTCTTGTATTTTATAAATAATTGACATAAATCTAAAATTAATTTTCAAATTCAAATTCAAATTGAAAGTTTTACTGCCATATAAACTTTACAGCATAACAACAACAAAAACAAATGAAGACAATAATTAAGTAACTCAATATATATATTAATGTAAAAGAAAAAATAGTTTATTTTGAATGTTTTAGTTAATAAAAACAATTCTTTTTATCTTTAAATTGTTTATGGAGTACAATTTTTTTATGAACCATTTCTACATTTTCCCCTTGCTGTCAATCCCTTAAATGTTTTTGTTAACGAATAACATGGGCTTTGCTCACAGTTGAAGGTCGAACGGTATAGTCCTACAGTTGTTAATTTCTGTGTCATTTGGTCTCTTGTGGAGAGTTGTCTCATTGACAATCATACCACCTCTTCCTTTTTATATTTAACGGCTGTATATTCTTCAAACACATGTAAGCATCATATAAAAAAAGAACAAACATGTGTAATATTTCAATTTATTATTGCCGGTTATAGATCACTAAAAGTATTTCATTCGCAACTAATGTTATACAAAAGTCAAATCAATTTTCAAAATAATAATGGTTTCTAGTATGAGTTCTTTAAAAAAAAAAAAAACTATATTAAACAAAGGTTCATTTTACCATTTCAGATAAAACCAACACAACGACTATGATAATGAAAAAAGTAGGTTCTTTGGCATTAAAGAAAGCTACGAAAAAGTGTGGATGCGAAAGAAAATGTACTTCTAAAAAATTCTATGAAAGAAAAGTTATAAAGAAATTGAGAACATTATATTGAACTCTAGACACGGAAGAAAGGGAGCAGTGGTTTTCTGGAAAATTTGAAGACTTTCAACCATCATCTGAAAGTACATGTAATCAAAGGTTTACTTTTCGTATAAATATGGTTTGTCAACAAGCATGGTTACAAGGACATGGTATAACATAGAGTAGCTTTTACAGATACAGGACAAAATGGCAGAATAGTAGCCTAACAAGAAACTCGAAAGCGGGCCAGTCTTTCAGTGAACAAAAGCAAGCAGCTATCCATTGGTTGGGAGAATACATTGCTCAACGTGGAGAAAGGCCACCTCATCAACAAGAAGTCTGGTTGCCTTTTGGAATGCGGAAGACAGAAATCTATATAGCATATAGAAACGAACAGATAATGGATTTCAATAATTTTATGTCTACAACATGTTTTTACGCCATTTGGAGGAAGTTTTATAGTCATTTTAAAATCAGATCAGTAAGTTTTGTTTATGATACATTTTGATTGAGATTAATTCATTTTCATAATTTTATTCTAAAAAGCAGCCCATGCAGTCATTATAAGTACACGTATGTTTTTGAGAAATAAATGACACGAACAAAATTTATGAATAATCATGTACTTATACATGTTGTATATATCTTTATTCTCAACTGTCCATGTTTTTGACAAAATTTTTATAATTTTAATCATGTGTTCTTTTTTACGATGGAATAAGCTTTTATATGCAAAAGATCTTCCGAGAATAAGTCTTTAATTGTGTAGTTTGTCTCCGTACAATTTTTCCAAAAGACGAAAGTACAAACATTTCTAGCTTAGAGACAATATATGTCTATATAAATATAGAAACGTTTTTAGTGGTTAATTGTTTCTGTAATATTTTTAAACAGTGTGCATTTTATATAAAAAAAACACATTTATTTCAGACAAATCTTTTTACAAGGATGAGGCAATAAAAATTGATGCAAAACTCTTAAACAATGATAAAACACAACACTTTTCAAACCCTTTTAAAATAAAGGGCATGGACATTTTTACCTAGGAATAATAATGGCCCGAGAACACAGTTATTTCGTAGTGCATTTCTTTTAGACAATAAATTCAAATTAAAAAAATCGCACCTGCTCTTTCTCAAAAAGATTTTTACAGTGTAGTGTACTACCAGTGAGACAAATAATATCAAAATTATAGAAACTTCTACCAGCTCTAACTCAAAATATTGACAATTCTGTGTTAAGGGGGTGTAAAATTCAGTTTGACAGCTTCAGACGTGATAAAATTTGACCTTTTAGAACTGGACCAATTCACTACTTAACATAAAGATTCAGCACCAAAATTTGTTTGACATGTAATAACATACCCCTACTTAATATTTCATGCATTTAATAGCAAGAACTTCATTGGGAAAGTGTATCAAATAAAACATGCAAGTTATACACTGTTTACACTAGGGACTATATTCCTAATGACATGGACATGATTTTCTAGGAAAATTAGACTGGGAATATGACTTTTATTAAAAATCAAAATGCACATCTCTTAAATAATTATAGAACATTTGAAGTTCCATTGTTCATATGTAAATGATTTGATTCATAAATATTTTTATGATAAAAAAAGGACATGGACGTTTTTATCTAGGAATACGATGAACTTGAATTCCTAGGAAAATTATTATTTATAATTAGTCTGGGGACGTAAATTACTAGTCAGTTCTGTAACCATGGACTTTTTATACTAGTAATAATGCAAGGGTTGGAATTTTTTTGTATTATTATAAGTTGTAGTAATTTTAACAAAACAAAAGATCATCTGAATGTGTTATTTAGGCAGCAACCATTTGATTTTCGGGGGGGGGGGGGGGCTATGTTTTTTTTCTGGACATATTTACAGTGACTTGACTGTAAGTGTTGCTGTCCACCAATTGCAATTCATTCAAAATTTTGACCAAATTGCAATTTGTTTTATTAAACCAAATTGTTCAACTGGTCAGAAATTTGAACCAACTGTTGTAGAAAACCACAGTCAAGACTGAAAGTGCAAGGTGATAAAATAAAACATACTTACAATCCTATAAGACTTTAACTCCACTTTATTGATGGTATTTTTAAATCAGTCTATCAATCTGTATAGTTATATTATAGCCATTACCATACTAAAGGTGAACTGTTTTATTTTTAATTGCTATAAAAATGTCCAAACTAAGCTTTTATATAGTTTTTCTTTCGAAAAGTATTATATATTCATAAGAATCACACATTATGTGAATAAAAACATTTCATATTCAGTAAAATATTTGTGAAATTGCAATATGTTTGTAGGAAGGGGAGATAATCTTTTTTGGTTTCAAAAAATCTTTATTCAAAAGAATAGTATTTTAGGTTATCTCCACAAGGAAACTTATCAATAGCATATTGTTATTTCACACATATTTTACTGAATATATGATGTATTATTTTAAATGATATATGATTCTTATAAATATAAAATCCTTTTCAAAAGAAAAACTATATAAAAGCTTAGTTTGGACATTTTTATAGCAAGTAAAAATAAAAAGGATTTTATATTTATAAGAATCATATAGCATTTAAAATAATACATCATATATTCAGTAAAATATGTGTGAAATAACAATATGCTATTGATAAGTTTCCTTGTGGAGATAACCTAAAATACTATTCTTTTGAATAAAGATTTTTTGAAACCAAAAAAGATTATCTCCCCTTCCTACAAACATATTGCAATTTCACAAATATTTTACTGAATATGAAATGTTTTTATTCACATAATGTGTGATTCTTATGAATATAGAATACTTTTCGAAAGAAAAACTATATAAAAGCTTAGTTTGGACATTTTTATAGCAATTAAAAATAAAACAGTTCACCTTTAGTATGGTAATGGCTATAATATAACTATACAGATTGATACACTGATTTAGTAATACCATCAATAAAGTGGAGTTAAAGTCTTATAGGATTGTAAGTATATTTTATTTTATCACCTTGCACTTTCACTTTTTGACTGAACAATTTGTTCAATATTCTGACCAGTTGAACAATTTGATTTTATAAAACAAATTGCAATTTGGTTAATATTTTGAATGAGTTGCAATTGGTGGATAGCAACACTAACAGTCAAGTCACTGTAACATATATATAGAACAATCTATTTTTTTCGCGACAAGTCGAAAACAATTTTTTCCTTTCAATTTTATCATTACATATAGTGGCAGCTGAGGGTGAAACAAACAATTTTTTTTTCTCAGAATCAAAAACAAATTATTTTTTTCTCCAAAAACTGGAAACAAACTTTTTTTTCCAAAAAAAAACATAGCCCCCCAGAAAATCAAATGGTTGCTGCCTTATATACTCATAGTTATTGTAGTATATATTATAAAATCACGACATTAAAGGACAGGATATCAAAATAAGACAAAATTGTATGTTATTTTATGATGATTTTTCAACAAAGATATTTTTTTAAAACTCGTCATGGTAAAAAATGATTGAAGGAAAACAATCATGTATTGTATTTTTATATTTGAGCTGAACTTGAATTGTCTTAGGTCAGATAGAAAAGCATGTAAACATGTTTTTATTTTGCAGGACCTTGCTTCAACCATTCCAATGAAAACACACGTAACTGGTGCCATTAACCATGGCACACATCAAAAATTTGTTTTCACTGTTATTTATCAGTATAAACATGATTCCAATCTGACGTTGAACATCTTGATGAAGTTATTGTGGGAGGCTTCAAAGGTAAATATTAATTTGTAACAGATGTTGACATACACTAAGTTTATTTGTGGATTGTAATTGACACAGTTTCCATCAGAATAACACGTAAATCTGTATGTATAGTGAGGCATTCTTAATGTCCAGTGGCAATTATTACGTGCATACTGAGGGCGAGAAAATCTTTAAAAAATATACAATAGGTATATGCTATATGAGTAAGCACGACATGTATAGTTCGGAAAATTTAAAGCAACTCTAGAAAACTATAGTAGATAGACCAGAAAGTTTACCTTTCAACAGACCTCTGAAAGAGTGGTTGTGATGGTAAAAAAAGTTGCATGTATATCGGGTATATGATCGGGTTTAAATTTCATGTTCCTAAAGGCATTGTAATTATGCACCGTTCTATTATTTTTTTATTCAAATTGATATATACAGATAAAGATTCAATTTAAGACAGTTTTACTGTGAAGCAGTTTTCAGTTTCTCAGACAGTATTATACAATGCAAGTCATTGCAGGACGCAACATCTGCAAATATTTTGATAACATTTTGTCCAAAAAATAACATTTATTTTTTCAGATTATTGTCAATAATTGAGGGTGAGGGCACGTACACACGATCTAAAGGAATCAGTATTGGTGGACCTTTTAATCCAGATATGGAAATCAGTCTTGAGGAACTTTATTATCCATCTTCGAACATATGTGTTGTGAAACTTTTTTTTATTCATAAAACATTGCAGAAAATATTATTGAAAACACATCTTAAAAGTAGAATATCAAAATCTGGCATCAATCGTACTTGGATTGACGGCAGAGATCGACGATTACTATCGGCAATTATTTCTAACGTGCAGTTGTCAAACAGATACAATATTGTATAATGATGTATAATATTTTATTTCTCTTCTCTTCGTTAGGTTTGTTTTTGTTTTTATCATGTTATTTGATAGGTCTCCGTTAAATTATACACACTAATTCTATCAGATTAACTTATTAATATCAAAGCAAACATGATTAAAAGTTTATACATTGTAATGTTTACACACAAAATACAAGATATAATATTTAATCTTTATTTCAAAATAGCGTTCATAATGATCAAGCAATAAAATATGTACTTATATACAACAATGAATTTATTTGTTTTTTTTCCTAATATTTTGCATGCATAAAAAGTGGAATCATACAGAATGAAGGTTAAATATTGGAGCGTGTGGCATAGTTGATCTAGTTATAATATATTTGAGACATAAAAAATGTGGTGCATACTGAATAACGCGCGTTATTTCTTATAATTTCCATTTTAAACCGTAGAAAACAATGAAAAAACGTTGATGACGTCACGGGCACATGACTAAATTATGTTTATGAGTTCATAACAAAATAACGTCAGCCAATCAGATGACGCTTTACACCCAAAATTAAATTATTCCTTATTGGAGATGATGATCACTAAACGGGGACTCTATTAAAAAAGTTGAAAATCCAAGACACTAAAATAGCGATCTTGTCTAAAGTTGTATTTTTCTCAATTAATAAGGTAGTACTTTTACACGCATCAATGCTCGACTCTTTTTGAATGATGTTCAAAGAATCGAAATAGAACTCTCTCCAGTCAATGTTTACATAATAATATATATTCTATTGTTTTGATAGTCATTGAGACCCTTTTAACCGGAGCAACACGACAGGTGCCACATGTGGAATAAATCTGCTTATCCTTCCGGAGCACCTGAGATACCTCCTGTTTTTGATGGGGTTCATGTTACTTAGTATATAAAAATTATGAACTTCATTTATATTCTTGTTTTTACCACATAGAAAGAAGCAATACATTTGAATGTGTTGCTGTCCGTCTCACGCCGTTACATTTTGGTTGCATTTTTTCTCGGGAACTTTACTCAATCCATCATGATGCTATACGCTGTCATGCTTTAAAAGATTTAATGTTCAAAGTTCAACTTTTGCGACTTTTTAGTGTACTCCATTCGTATCTATGGACCGAAGGCAGCAATAAATATCTCGGATAGTCTTATATTAGTCCTTATTTTTTTCAAAATCTTTCCATGGTTTTTTTTAAAACGTAAAATAGATAAAATAATATCGATACTCTCATAATACCCAAGGTAGAAACATGTTTAAAAAGAGTATCGATACTCTCATCATACTCAAAGTAGGAACACGTGTTAAAAGAGTATCGATACTCTAATCATACTATGTGTTAAAAGAGTATCGATACTCTAATCATACTATGTGTTAAAAGAGTATCGATACTCTGAATATGCTCATGGTAGAAACCTTTTAAAAGTGTATGGATATCCAAAGTAGAAAGCTGTTTAAAAGAGTATCGATACTCTCGAGGTAAATACCATTTTTCAAAGAGTATCGATACTCTCAATATACTTATGGTATAAAACCTATTTCAAAGAGTATCGATACTCTCAATATATTCATGGTATAAAACGATACTCTCAATATATTCATGGTATAAAACCTATTTCAAAGAGTATCGATACTCTCGAGGTGGATAACTGTTTAAAAGAGTATCGATACTCTCGAGGTGGATAACTGTTTAAAAGAGTATCGATACTCTCAAGGTAGAAAATCTTTTAAAAGCATATTGATTCTCTCAAGTTAGAAATCTATTTCCAAAAGTATCAATACTCTAATTATGCTCATTGTAGAAACCTGTTTTGAAGAATTTCGAATCTCTTAAATTAGAAAACAGTTACAAAGAGTATCGATACTCTGTCAAAAAAAAACTCTAGTCTAGATGCTAAAAAATGGTTCTAGAAAAATAATCACAGGAGTTTTCTAACGTTGGAGGTAGGTAACGCTTTTTCGAGTATTGCTATTTTTGAAAAATGTGAGCAGTATTGATACTCTTTAGTAAAAAGAGCTATAATTAGGGTAGTAGTACTTTGTGGTATTATACATGGTACTTATAGTACTAGGCCGTGCTCTTGAAGTCAAGAAATAAAAGAACACCATACAACAAAGAGTGTCAATACTCTTTAGATTAGACTGTTATAGAAGTAAACATACGATTTAAGGTGGAAAAAAAATCTGTTTCATACAAATTGAAGTAACTATCTTTGAGTATCAAAACTCTCTTCCAAATAAAATGAGAAGAATCTAACGAATTTATGATTATTTTTGTATTTAATGTCCTTATTGTACAAATTAATGTACATATTCTTCATGTAAAAAGTTAATATCAAAACCGGACCAAAATGGGAATTATTTATTTTCCCTTTTTTATTTTTAACGTGTTAGACATAGTCATTTGATATCTTAATGCTGACCCTGTTATTAAGTCTGTTAAAATTGCATGCATTATTAATTATAAGGTTATCGATCGTTATTAAAGCGGCACATTTAATTCGTTATAATTTCATTGCTCGAAGTATCATTTCTTACATCTGCATAGTCAAATGTACCTTTTTAAAAATATATTTCAGATTTAGATTTCAGTTTTAGTTTTTTTCTTCATATTTTTAAATATCTACGTATTCACATTTTAATAACAAAAAGGATCCAGATGTACCTAAAACAATCTGATTTGTTATTTTAATCAAGGAGATTATATGACATCCTTGTTTAATAAAAAGGAAATAATGTTGCAATATTTAAACAAAGAAAATAACTGCATTTCATTTTGCGATTTTAATGAAAAATATGTAATATGTATTGTTATTTTATATTAACGCCAGACGCACGTTTCGTCTATAAAAGACTCATCAGTGACGCTCGAATTAAAAATGGTTAAAAAAGCCAAATAGAGTACGAAGTTGAAGAGCATTGAGGACCAATAATTCCTAAAAGTTTTGACAAATACAGCTATAAAGATAATCTATTCCTGAGGTAGAAAGAAAGACTTCCTTTTAATTTCAGTATGAGAAAAAAGAATAGCCTGCTTTGTACATCACGTACATCTTCCCTAGACTCGTAATCTTAAATGAAATGCTAGTAATACTACTGTTGTATTAGATTTTAGTTTTGACAAATCTCGTTTCCGAATATAAATCGCATCATTTACATGGAATCTTATCTCATATCTAAACACAGCTGGTTTCAACGTTTGACACTAATTAAAATAACTACGCATATATGTAAGGTAGATATTTGCAGCTTGTAGTTGCGAGCAAGGAAGTATTCAAATGCTCATTAAAGTAGCTAGCTACATTATAAATTTCGCATCATATGAACACATCTCTATAGCAACTTTAAGGTGATAATGCTTATGCAACAGGTCAATTAATTAGCTATAGCGCATGTATATGAAAGGTGGCCATAGAAAGAACACGTCAGATGTATTTCGAATAACATCCGGTGTTCCGAAAGTCTACGGACATCGTCCAATATATTATACTGCGTAAACCCTCAGGGGTTTACGCAACAAGGTGCTTTCTTTAAAAAAAGAAAAGTAACACGTGAACCTAAGACAGCTGACTGATAACCAACAGATTGTTGCTGAATTTTTGTTTGCTTTTGAATTGAAAAAAATAGTGTACATTCTTGCATAATTCAATTGAAAGCAGTGTTGAATAGTTAAGAATAATGTATAATTTTATACAGCTACTATTTGAATATACATTTTTAAGCTCGACGATTTCATTTATTACTTGGAAATGTACATAATTTTTTTCATAATCCTATTGCAAATCCCAGTTTCTATAAACCGGATGTATAATACAAATTGCACAGGTCAATTACAATATAAATGTAAGCACTTAGTTTACTTTTTAATCTGGATGCCTTCATATTTTCATTCGTTATTAAAGTTGTATGTACTAATGGTAGATGTTGTATAGATAAATTTAAAGTCCACTTACCATGTTAAGTGAAACCCTGTAGCATGCAAATTATAAGAAGGTTTCGAATATTTTTCTCAGTTGAGAGTAGTACACCAGCTTCATTTGAACCTCTGATATATTAATAGAGACTTGTTTTGGTCTCATAATAAAACGTCTCAAACTTTTCTGATTTTACTTAAATCAATCATAATACTCTGGAGTGAAACCTGGTTTTGGGGAATTATACCTTATTTTCAAAAGTTAAATGAATACCTGAACATACTTTAAAACGGACATATAAAAAGACATGTAAATATACAAAGATACCAGAATTATTATGTTGTACGCCAGGCGCGCGTTAAGTCTACAAAGAATCACCAGTGACACTCAAATAAAAATAGTTAAAAATTCCAAATGTATTACGAAGTTAAGTTCCTATTATTAAGGATATATTCCTTTGGTAAAAAATCCGTGGCGTTTCGAAAATGTCAAAGTGTTTAAAAGGCTTCATCACATATATTAATCTAATAGTTGAATTCGGATGTCAAACTACCAAACTCAAGTGTTTTGAAACCGATAGTCTGCGTGCATGTGAACAGGGTGAGGTATACTGTGAATGAATTAAGACGTTATTGAACTTTTTTTCCCGAAAATAACTTTAACATTATATCAATAAACACAAATATCAAGTATTTAGGATGGACATTTTATTGATTAAATGAATCGCTTTTTAAAGATTATGAGTATATAGCTATACAAAATATAATATTTAGCTAATTATGAGTACGCATCCCTACTCATTGGTGCTCATATATACGTTACAAATGATTTTCATAAATGTAATGATTATGACTGATCAAACATGTGAGACATAATGCACGTATACAATTACAATTTTGATTATATTCTATAATTATTAGGAATAAATTCAGTCTCAGTTAAACCTTAACAATGAATATTCTCTTAGTCTGGAAGTATTAAAGATTAAAATCATATATTTTTTGACAGAAAAATCCTTTTGTTTGATTATTTTTCTGCTGTACGACCAATGTATATCCGACTTTAGAATACATATTTTTAACAGAAATATCGTTTCCTAATTTTCTTCATGCTTTTCGACATTTTCTCATCTCATGCTATGATTTGAATACTGAATCTCAAATGTTAAACGATCAGACATAATCAGTTTATTATGGGTCATTGTATGTCAATACACTATTCCCAGGTTCTTTAATACTTCGCGTTGTTCGCGTAAGGGGGGGGGGGGGGGGGGTCTCAAAGCATGAATTATATAGTTGCGTTATCATTATACATACATGATATTTAATAAACAATCACATTATCAAAAACGCAAATGTTTTGTGAAAAGGCTAATGATTCTTATATTTAAAAGATTTTTTAACTGTAGCTTAGTCTTTGTTGTTTTTCTTTCGAATTTACTTTGATTATTGAAATATACAATGTCACGATGTAGCCTAGCCATAGAGGGCCTGTATCAAATACGTATATATAGCTTCCTGTATAAATGATCGATGAGGTTTCGATAATTTTATTCTGACTTCCGGCCAAGAGATATCGAGTGGTCAATAGACACACCCAAAACTCGCCAATATATAAACGTGAACCCCTGCAAAACACCACAAACCAGCTAGCGTAACGTGAATAAAATATCCAAGCCGAATCTGCTTGATATTTATTATCGTCTCCTCGGAGACGATATTAAAAATTGAACGATGGATAGTCAGTGCGTGAATGCTTCTTACTATCTGATTGGAAGATATTACGAGACGTGAATAATCAAAGTTTATTGATTGGTTAGGACAATCCAAACCTAGTAAATGTCCTTCAATCCCGTAGAGTATCGGATTTGTCCTCTCTATTTTAGCAATTAGATTTTGCCTGGTCATTAATCATGCATATTCATAATATCAATACACAGGCAACTTTTATCTATAAATAGCCGAATCTTCTGGAGTTTCGTAAACAACAATGTTAAACGATATATACTACTTCATAACGTGTGACCTCATGTGTGTTGTAAAATTTGTTGATTGATGCACGTGGCTATTCTAGTAAATGAATTATAATCTACAAAGCGAGAACACTTTCCATTTTCATCAGCTAAGAGACGGCTAGCCCTTTTTGAAAAGCTAATACTTGTTATCGTATACTCTTTGATATGACACCAGACCATGCGTATTCAAATGAAAACCATAAGCACTGACCAGAGGCGGATTAAGAGTGTTTTTCAGCCCCCTTTTATATAGGGAATTACTGAAGCATGACTGGAGTGGGCCCTCTCCCAGGCAGTTAGTGCCCCCCTCCCCCATTTACAAAAATTTCTGTATCCGCCACTGCTGACATGTACATGTATGTGATATCCAAAGCTGTTTTAAAACGAATGTATATATATTATTGGTATGCCATGCGCGTAGCTACGTTTACGTCAAATCGCCCGGGCGTACACTTGAATTCTGAAAATATTTTTTTTTTATCTAAATATTATAAGAAAAACTGGTCAAAAGCACATCAGCCGTGTGCTTCTCTCTTCAATGGATTGTAATTTTCAATAGAAAGGGAATAAATTTACTTTAATCAAATAGTTCATTTCATATAGTTGTTCCAATTTGCTGTAAACGTCTGAATCTACTGTGAATTCTGCGTACTTTTCTTATATTTAAAGCAATTCATTATCTGCTGAGATTCGATATGCAGTTTGCATTGTTGTCGAGCATGTGACTTATGCCGCAAAAGCGAGACATACTTCTTTCTTAACGAATATTCATAAATCCCGCTAAAAAATTCAGAACGAGGCTATATTCGGTAAACATTTCAACAAGCATGGCCGCCACGAGTGACGACGAGAAAGAGTTCCTTGTAATATCTAAGATTGGCAAAGGTAGTGACCAACATTGTTGCGTCCCTAGCTGTAACAGCAATGGTCGTCGCCATCAAGTTTCATTCCACAGATTTCCTCAGGCTGGTGCAAGGAGAAACTCGTGGATTCAGGCAATCAGAAGAGACCCTGGACCACTATTCAATGTAAGTATACTTGATTGATGACAACTAGTTTATTAAATGATTAAATCATCGTTTGATACGGTGCTTTTTGTCCGCAATTCGCTTTTTGTCCGCTTTTGCTTTTTGTCCGATAATTTTGCTTTTTGTCCGAAACTTTTGCTTTTTGTCCGTTGCTTTTTGTCCGTTTTGCCTTTTGTCCGATTATTTTGCTTTTTGTCCGAAACTTTTGCTTTTTGTCCGTTGCTTTTTGTCCGTTTTGCCTTTTGTCCGATTATTTTGCTTTTTGTCCGAAACTTTTGCTTTTTGTCCGTTGCTTTTTGTCCGTTTTGCTTTTTGTCCGATAATTTTGCTTTATGTCCGATATAAAATGTGTATATTTTTGGCAGGTTTCATTTTGAACTTCAAAATACCATGTCCTTTTAGGAGTTAAATACAGACCATACTCACATTATAAATGATTTGTACATGAAATTTCATGTCTTTTACAATATATCGCATTACCTCTAAAATGGCTCGAAGCACTAATATCCTAGACCCGTAGGACAGAGGGCAAGGGGAATACTCTTGTATATCCCTAAGTCTAAAAAACAACTATTGAAAGCTGGCTAAACTAAGACATACTCCAGGTAGGCCATTATACCAGAAGAAGAGGTAGTCAAACCCTTATAAATGGCTTATAGCACTTATGTCCTGGATCTACACGAGTTTATCAGCAACGAATTAAAAGGGGCATGAGTTTCGCCGGTATATCACGAAGTAAAAATAAACCTCAATATTGCCAGCTCTTCAAACTAAGAGATTCTCCACGTTGGCCATTATACCAGAGGTATAGGTAGGCAGTGCCTCTTAAATGGTCCATGGGCCATGGCACTTATGTCCTTGACCCGTACGAGTTGGTCAGAAGAGGGTAAGGGGAATACTCTAGTATATCACACAGTCCACCAAAAATAGTGACGGCTGCCCAAACTAAGACATTTTTAGGTGCGCCCTTATACTAGATGTTGGAGTAGTCATTCTCTTAAAAATGGCTCATAGCACTTATGCTATAGACCCGAACGAGTTTGTCAACAAT
Source organism: Mytilus galloprovincialis (assembly GCF_965363235.1). Lineage (NCBI taxonomy): Eukaryota > Metazoa > Mollusca > Bivalvia > Mytilida > Mytilidae > Mytilus > Mytilus galloprovincialis. Next base: position 53,512,851 of record NC_134845.1, read on the forward strand.
GAGTTAAAAGGGGGATGAATTAGCCCGGTATATAACGAAGTTGAAATAAACTGTTGCCCGCTGGCTAAACTAAGAAATTATCCACGCGGGCCATAATATGAGAGGTAGAGGAAGGGATTGCCTCTATAAAATGACCATGAGCACGTATGACCTAGACCCGTAAGAGTTAGTCAGCAAAGTGTAAGGTTGGTACCCTAGTATATAATAAAGTCGAACTAAACTATTGCTGGATGGCTAAGAGATTCTCCGCGTGGGCCATGATACCAGAGGTAGAGGTTGTCATTGCCTCTAAAATGGCCTAAATCACTTATTCCCTAGAGAAGTACGCGGTATCATCAAAGGGTTTAAAAGGGAGTTGGAACCTCTGTTTACAAAGAAGTCGAAATAAATTATTGCCGGCTTGCTTAAGTACGAGATTCTCCAAGTTGGCCATTAATCCTAGGTTAAATGTGTGCATTGCCTTTTAAATGGCTGATAAAACTAACGCCCTAGACCTGTATGAGTTTGTCAGCAAAAGGTTAAAGGGGGGATGCGATGCCTCTTTTTACAACGAAAATATAAATTAAGCCGACTGGCCTAACTCACGGCCGACACTCGGCTAACCGAGAGATAGTCGGTTAATCTATATTGAGTATGCGGCTATATCGGCGGTTGGTCTGTTAATCGGGTTGGTTATACGTCTGTTAAGAGTAAAACGCACAATTTTAATATTGAAATCTATTTAATATACAGATTTTAGGTACATTATAAGAATCAAATCAAAAAAAGAAAAGTGTCTGACAAAATGATATATATCATAGAACATTTTCCAACTGTAAAAACATTTCATAGTCTGCGCAGTTTTCAGTAAAACTAAAAGGCGTCGCGCAAGTATGTAGTATATATGCTTATACGCATAGCAATTTTTGTAATGAAAGGCGAAAAAAACAATTTTAGATATCATTTAAAGGACACAAAATCGTACTTTGGTTCTAAAATATAAATTGAAATTAGTAAATATTTCATAATTGTAATATAACGTCAGTAATACCACGTTTTAGTGAACATTATGGGAATAAAGTCTGTTAATGGGTTGGACAATTGAAATTGTGTCAGTTAAGAGTTATTTAGCCACGACAATAGTTGTGCTACCTTTATATTTTCCCTTTGAAAAAGTTAAGAATGAGATGCTCTTGAGTAAAAAAAAATGACAATACGCTAGTAAGAACATTTTTATTTTGACTTCCTTTGCATTTTATTAAGGAGTGTGTCACTTCAATATATGGATATGGATTGCCTGCTGGAATATGCATGAATCTATTATTAACGTTTTCCTCAGCCTTAATTTTTGTGTCTGTTCAAAGTAGCACGTTCTCAAATCCGTCCGAAAGTGTCTTTCTAATACAACACAGGGTACATATAACGTGTTGTCGTTCTCATATGCACATGATATTTGTCACTGGACGTTAAACTCTAAATCGTCAACATCATTCGATTGGTTCTTTTCTTCTATTACTGAATCATCTGTTGTTTACAAATCAGTCTAAAGAAGTAAATGGAAAGGAGCGAATGCAGCTACATTTGGTTATCTTAAGTTTTAATTCATTTTATTCCGTTTAGTTCCTTTCTACATAAGTGCAGAGGAGAACTGCAGTTGTCCGCATGTAAACTTTCAGCATTTATTACCAATATGAGTACATAGCAATCCGTTACTGTTTCAACACCCAGGGAAGTTTCATGTCTTTATTCTCAAACAGTTATTATTTTTTTCTATCTTTTTTTTATTAATGCATCACTTCCTACTCTCCTTATCTATTATTCTATATTTTCTGTGTTTCCATCCAGATTCTCGTGTATACAATGAGGGTCCGGATTGGGGGTGTTGTTTATTTCTATATTCTTTAAATTGTCTGTTACTTTTCTCTTAGACGTCGCACGATAATGGTGTCACCTAATGTTACACACTCAAAGACGTAAGCCAAAATAAAAACGTTGGAATGCATGTTGTTTCTTTTTACCATAAAATTTAAAGGATTGATTTTTTTTCCTTAGAAAGGATTGAATTTTTTTCTTAGATAAAACATGTTAAGCTATAGTTTTATTAACAAATTAAAAATAAAAAAGTAACTTGAATTGAAACCATTTGTTTTTTATACATTTTAATTATAAAGGCAATCGATTTCTTTTTTTATGGATAAACTATGCACTGCAAATGCACTCATTTTTGCACTCCAGAATGTCAAGGCGAAAGGACTACGGCATATCTAGCATGGCAGTTCTGCACAAATATATGCAAGGGAATTAGCGGGAACAATTATTATAGCTGGTTTTTTTTCTATTAATTTGTATCATAGCGGATCCAACTATCATAGTCCGGAAAACACTTCAGTTCCGCGAGGAAATCTCTCTCCCTAACCTCCTCTATGAATCGGTAGAGCTTTAACATTAAAATATTTGATTTTAAAGTTTTCTTATTAAGCAACAAAATATAATAGCCGTTTTCCAAATCGTCTGTGAAAACCGCAATAATGATAATTAGACGTTCCGTTCTGTATATTTTATTAAATAACGTCAAAATCGTATGTGGGGACATTGTATCGGACATTTTAGTTTTATCTGATATCTCGTATATTAGTTTTAATTTATGGGAATTTAATATCAAAATAGAGATAATTTTTTGTACTTTTATCCATTATAAAAAAATTTATGTAGCGAATGGCACTGTATTAAATAAACATCATGAAAAAACAGAAAACGTAACCCTACGTTTAATTTGGTTTGAAGGGGACAAAATGTCGGACATTGCTATTCAACTAGAATAAAAAGAATTTGTTTTAAAAAATCCTGATTATTGCATGAGGCGAAAGTGTGATCTTTGTACAAAATACTAGTATAAGATTTGTTTACTTTCGACAAGGGGATTGCTCTGGAATTCCATTTTTTGGTACAATTTAAAAAAAATTACGGCAACGTTTCGTGCATGGGACACATAATTTGTATCATCTTGATCCCTTTTTTTCATATTTCCGTCTTTTCGAGAGAAAAAAATCGACATTACGTCATCGCCCAATTATGAATTGCTTGTTCTAGACAAACTTTTATATCGTTTGGTCAAAAAAATTATATGTTTTTTACGGTATTCAGAATTTCACAAAACTAAAAGTGTAACGCGGGACAAGGAAATCATATTGCAAAATTAAGGTTTTATTGAGTTTTGATTAATGAAAATGGTCTGTTACATAGACAAAATTGCAATAATCTGAAAGAAGATTTTAAAAGCTTTAAAATGATATACAACTCTTTATAATGTCAATTTTTATGTTTAAAAATTAATAAGATGAATGTGTCTTGTCCGTGATTTCACCAAAGTAACACCAGTAGCGTGCGACGTTTCTCTGAAGATACATTTTATTTTATCTTAATCATTATTATTTTTTTATTCTTTATATATTCTAGCATCCCAATATATTTTACTTACTGATGTTTAGTTACATTACGACGTTTATCTCTGATTTATATACTGGTTAATACCAATTTAGATACAAATTAGTGTCATTCATGACAACCTAAACAGAATCCACATGATGTATGCGACCATTCTTGGATGAAATCAATATGTATAGATTATAACATGCCCTTTTCTATATTAGCCCTGGTATCATCCCGAGACTCCCATATCGGCCTCGAGGCTTTATCCGAGGGCCGATATGGATCGAGGGATGATACCAGGGCAAATATGGAAAACATGTTATAATCTTTAAGCTTTTTATCACATATTTAAGTGTTGCAGAAAAGAGGGGAAAAAAGTTCAATTATAACAATTTAATGAAACATAAAAGGTAAATCTTAAAAATGTATCCGTATCCATAACAAATATGTGATAAGATATAAAAAAAAACACATAGCTGAGAGGGTGATGGAGCAGATTGGGTCCCGAGAAAACATTGTCAACCGCGGCGAAGCCAAGGTTGACAATGTTTTTTCGAGGGATACCGATCTGCTCTATCACCCTCTCAGCTATGTGATATTTGATTTATTATAATGAATGTCCTATCATCATTTTCTATAACAGATGAGTTTTATTATAAAGTATTTTCTATGTAGTCACGTACTTGACAGCGTAACGGGTATTTGAAAAATCATCAGAAGTGAAGTAAATAGACAATAGTAGTGCATTGACTTGACATATAAACGATACAAGGATTTGGCCCGAAACGGGAAAAAAAGCTCTGCTATCAAGAAAAAAAATATTTTCAATTGTTGTTATTTTGTTATTGTTATTTATTTTATTTAAATTTTGGGTAAATACCCCTTTCAAAAGGCCTCATATCTGGCTGAGAAATATACATCACAATGAACATGATGAAATGTACATCACCAGTTGAAACCCATCGATGGTGAACGAATGCGTTTAATATCAACAATAAGCATAACACACAATGATTTATAGGTTTTAAAGTAAAAATATTAACAAGTGAAATACGTTTTTCCAACAATTGTAAAATAAATAAGTTTGAGTCGTTCCACGCTTCGTTGTATAGAAAATTAGAACTTTAAGCATTGTCTATAAAATAACTTGATGTAGATTCAATTCATTGTCGTTTAAATGCCGATTTTTGATTGGTCTAGCCGAGAGGGTGACATTCCAAAAAAATTGTCACCCGCTCAGCCCTGTGATAGAGTAAATTAAAACCTTCGTATTAGGCAATCAAAATATGGCATTTTAACATGATGTATAATAATACTTTAATATTACACTTTTTATATCAGTTTTCAATATTCATGGCCTAAATTCATTGTTCATGTCAGTGTTTCCGTATATATTATGTTTCATTGCTCATGTGTTGTTTCCGTATATTTTAGCCACTCGTCTTGAGCCTACCCATTTTATCCGATAACACCCCATACAGCAATAAAATTATACTTTTATTGCCATTCGTAACTCTTAACAGACCAATTAACAGACCGGGTTTTATACATCCGACCCATTAACAGACCAGGTTTTAAATAAAGATTGATTTATGTCACCAAAATACAGATTTTTGTGTAGATTTTTCACACAATGATATTAATTTGGTTGACAAACATAATGCCTGTCTTTGTTCGATGTTCAAAATATCGCATGCAAGTAAATTCAACCAACGTGTCTTTTTGTGTACATTTTGTGTGTGTAAAATGTGTATAAATTTATTGATGAGTAACACGCCTTTTCATTTTATAGATCGTACATCGAAGCTAGAAAAATAATAATTACACCACTGGATTCGGTACATTGAATTGTTTTGTTAGACATGAATAATTTATATGATAAACATATATTTAAAAAGTTATACAATGAAACATGCAGAATTTCCAATGATTTCCTCGATAACACCTGATTAACAGACTTTAGCCAACCCGATTAACAGACCCACCGCCGATATAGCCACATACTCAATATAGATTAACCGACCAATCTCTCGGTTAGCCGAGTGTCGGCCGTGTAACTAAGAGATTCTATACGCGGGGTATTATATCAGAGGATGAGGTAGGCATTACCTCTAACATAGCCATAACACGTATGTCCCAGACCCGTGTAAGTTAATCAGCAAAGGGTAAGGGGGGTACCTAAGTATATCACAAAGTCGAAATAAACTATTGCTGGCTGGCTAAACGAAGAGATTCTCCACATGGGCCATGATACCAGAGGTAGAAGTGGCCATAGCCTCAAAAATGGCCACTTATGCCGTAGACCCGTACCAGTGCTTCAGCAAAGTGTTAAAAGGGGGAGGTGGTATCTATGTTTACAACGAAGTCGAAATGAATTATTGCCGGCTGGCCAAACAAAGAAATTCTCAACATAGGCCATTATAACAAAGGTAGTGGTGGACATTGCATCTAAAATGGCCCATACTTCTTATTCCATTGATCTGTACGAGTTTGTCAGCAAAGGGTAAGGAGGGTACCCTGGTATATAACAAAGTAGAAATAAACTATTGCCGGATGGCCAAAAATAAAAGATGATCCACGTTTATCATGATACCAGAGGTAGAGGTGGGCCTTGCCTTTAAAATGGTTTATAGCACTTATGCCAGCAAACGGAAAGGAGGGTATTCTAGTATATCGCAAAGTCGTTATGAAATATTGCCGGCTGTTCAAACTACGAGATTCACCACATGGGCCATGCTACCAGAGGTATAGGTGGTCATTGCCTTTAAAAAAGCCTATAGCACTTATATGGCATATACCCGTACGAGTTTGTCAGTAAAGAGCTAAAATGAGGAGGTGGTACCTCTGTTCACATTAAAGTCAAAATAACTGTAGCCGGTAGGCCAAACTCCGGGATTCTCTACGTGGATCATTATACCAGAGGTAGAGGTTTATTTCGACTTCGTTGTAAACAAAGGTAACACCTTTTATTTTTAACCCCTTGCAGGCAAAATCGTACAGGTCTTTGGAATTAGTGTTATATGCCATTTTAAAGGCAACTACCATATCTATCTCTGGTAAAATGGCCTACGTGGAGAACCTCTTAGTTTGGCCAGCCGGCAATACTTTATTTCGACTTTGTTGTAAACAGAGGTACCATCTTCCCCTTTTGATTCATTATTGTCAAACTCGTACGGGTCTAGGGCATAAGTGCTATAAGAAATTTGTATGGCAATGCCCTCCTCTATCTCTGGTAAAATGGCCTACGTGGAGAATCTTTTAGTTTGGCAATTATTAAAGTGTATTTCGACTTCGTTGCAAACAGAGGTACCACCTTACCCTTTTAATTCATTGTTGTCAAACTCGTACGGGTCTTGGGCCTAAGTGATCTGTGCCTTTTTTTAAGGCAATGCCTACTTCTACCTCTGGCATCATACCCCACGTGGAGAATCTCTTGGCCAGCCGGCAATTGTTTATTTCGACTTTTTTATATACCAAGGTACTTCCCTAACCCTTTGCTGACTTACTCGCTGGCTTATCCCTTATTGTAAGTAAGTAAGTTCAATAAATATAAGACTATATACCAGGTCTTTCTGACAACCAATTACAAACAAATTGGGGTTTATCTAATGAGGCTTTTCCCAGGATGCAATTGCTCGTAGACTGTATACAGTTGATCAAATAATCCACAAATTCCGCAAAAGGATCTTTTAATTATAGGCCATGTCCATTTAGACATTAAGCAACAAAAGCCCAGCATGACCGATGCATTTGTCTTTAACATCTCCGATATTGATTCCGCGTGGCCTTCCAATTGACATGAGTGTCCATTGGTGTTCATTGTTAAACCTTTGGAGCTATATCAGTTTGTGTGGAAATTAAGAGCACGATGACCTTCCCTTGGTGATAACAACATGACCAACAACCATATCGTGTGTTACCAAAAGCCGTCAGCGATAGTCACACCGACAATTTGCTACCTTCGTGGACAAAAGCCTGGCTTTTCGCTGGATCCTAATTAACATCTAGTGTTGTCACTACCATTTGCTGTAGAGATTTAGTTGCACAACATAACAGAAACATTCTTTGTAAATACTCTATGTTGATATTTTGACATTTGGATGGTTCATATACCAATTGTAGCCGAAAAATGATAATGAAACATTTCTGTTTAATATCGATCTATTGTTGGAATTGTAAATTTTCATATTCAATTTTTGTTTGTTTAAAGATGACCATTTTAAATAAAGATTTTAATTTTTTAAAAAGCAAGTGTTAGACTTGTGCTTTTATTGCCACTCAGTTCATATAACCTGTCATTTTAGTCGAGCCTGTAACTTTTGTTGCAGAAAGCTCGACATATGAATAGTGATCCGGCGGCGGCGGCGGCGGCGGCGTAAGTTAACTTCTGAAAAGCTTAATATTTTAGAAGGTGGAAGAATTGGATGCTTCATACTCTGTATATAGATGCCTCATGTTACGAAGTTTCTGTCAGTCACATGTCCAATGTCCTTGACCTCATTTTCATGGTTCAGTGATCACTTGAAAAAAAAGTTCAGAATTTTTGTAATGTTGAATTCTCTCTTATTATAAGTAATAGGATAACTATATTTGGTATGTGCGTACCTTGCAAGGTACTCATGCCCGTCAGACAGTTTTCACTTGACCTCGACTTCATTTCGTGGATCAGTGAACAAAGGTTAGAATAAGTTTTGGTGGTCAAGTCCACATCTCAGATACTATAAGCAACAGGGCTAGTATATTCGGTGTATGGAAGGACTGTAAGGTGTACATTTCCAACTGGCAGGTGTCATCTGACCTTGACCTCATTTTCACGGTTCAGTGGTTATAGTTAAATTTTTCTGTCTTGGTCTGTTTTTCTCATACTTTATGCAATGAGTCTACAATATTTGTTGTATGGAATGATTGTAAGGTGTACATGTCTAGCGGGAAGATATCATCTGACCTTGACCTCATTTTCATGGTTCAGTGGTCAAAGTTCAGTTTTTGAGTTTTGGTCTTTTTATCTAATATTATATGCCAAAGGTCACTATATTTGGTGCATGAAAATATCTTATGATCTATATATAAGTCTCCCAGGTTTTATTTGACCATGACCTCAATTTCACGGTTCATTGCACAGTGTTAAGTTTTTGTGTTTTGGTCTGTTTTTCTTAAACTATAAGTAATAGGTCAAGTATATTTGTTGTATCGAAGAATTGTTAGCTGTTCATGTCTGCCTGGTATGGTTCGTCTGACCTTTACCTCATTTTCATAATTCATTTGGTCTTTGTTTAGCTATCTTGGTTAATGTTAAGTTTATGTGGCAGTTGTAATAAATCTTTATACTTAGGGCTATCAACATAATATTAATGATGAGTAAAGTAGGCGAGACATTTCAGTGTGTGCACTCTTGTTTAAATGTGCTTATTTATCCGAGTCCTGGACTGCATTCCAGTGGCTTTCATTCGTTTACTTTTGTGTAAATTTTATACAGATCAGTATTTTTTCAAATGTTTTACCAACATTTTAGCTGCATGTAACATCTTGAACACTCAGAACAGCAAAACAAAATTTAGATTTCAGAAATAAATAGCCTTTAGTCATCGACGAATAGCCGATGATTTCAAGAGTTGTTTCCGTTAAAGGATGATTCCTTTTTTTTTGTGCAATACTTGCTCTTTCGGAGGCTCGAGGGTAATTTCAGCAAAAATTTTATCATTTTTGTTTTCATTACAAATTTTATTTATTACACTATTAGTTATAACTTTATGAATTGGCTCAAAATCAACCCAAAAAATCGAATGATTTTGGCCTCAGATTTATTTTTCAAATATTTATATCACTGTAAAAGCTCCAAATTGTCTCCCTTTAGTGCAATAATGACATTTTGTTTTGGCATTAGAATTAAAATGTCTTTTTCAACTCATCGGTGACCTATAGATATTTTTCAAATATGCTTTACGTAAACTAAACAGTTGTAAAATTAAATCGATTTCTGTAATTTAGTTCTTTTTTTATTTCGATATATATATCTCTCTATTTCTCCTATTAGTTCAACTTAAAAAAAAGTACCTTAACAAAAATGGTTGCTTCTTTCGAGGGCAGATTGTGAGCTTAAGTGAACTATAACCCCATGTTTTTATTTGATTTTTCTATTTAGTATATGATAAAAGTTCATCTATAGAAAAACAAGCAAAATCCTACATGTATATTTAAAAAATAATGGATTAATACCCTCCAGTCCCCTTAACGACAAAAAAAATAAATAGAACATTACGTTTAAGTATCACCTACAGTATTTTACAACCTCCATTGGTGATACATTATATGTATTTCTGCTGTTGTTTTATATAAGTTATTGTCCTGAATAAACATCTTTATGCGTTTTTGCGTTTTTGCGTTTCAGTTTTTATTGTGAAATTTCTTCAATCAGCCAAGACAAACTTTAAATTTCGCCTTAACGATGTTTTCGCGAGAAAATCCATGTATTATTATCGAATTACTACATTTAATCATTGTCTAGTGCCCTAAAATGAGATTTTCCGAGACGCTGGGTTTGAAATGGGATACCCTATTTAATTAAAACAATATTTGCAATCTTTTCAAAAAGATGCAGATGGGAATTTTCGTTCCTTATGAAAGTGTTCGCAAGGAGTTAAATTATAAACTCCTTATAGGATTATCAAAAAGCAACTATTAAGGACCCCCTTGGAATAAAGATCTTCCAAGACAACGTGTTCGAGAGTTTGAGTTTAATACATGACTTTTTAAAACTTAATGGACGGAGCAGGATTATCTTATTCTTCCAGTTAACCATACATCATCACAGTTGCATTGGTTCTTGTTGCTCAGATTTTAAATTTCAATGATTTCGTCTGAGACCACAATTGTCGTCCCTTGATTTTCGTTATTAGTCCCTAGTGATAACAGTGGGTTACTTGCCAATAATTTTTATACCCCTTCCAAATTTATTTCTCCTTGTTTAATGCCTCACATTGTAAGTAGGGGGGGGGGGGGGTGAAATTACACTGTAAAAAAATTTGGGTCCAGAATTTTACAGGAAAGTAGTGATTTGGTCCAGCTGAAAAAGGTTAAAAATTAGCACTTCGGAAGCTGTCAAAAGATTTCAAGACACCCTAAACACAAAATTGTCCATATTTTGAGTTAGACGCGATGAAGTTTTCTATAATTTTGATATAATTTGTCCCAAAATTAGTACAACACACTGTAAAAGTTTCATTGAGAAAGCGCAGGTGGGATTTTTTAAATTTTCATTTATGTTCTAAAAGAAATGCACTACGAATTAATTGTGTTCTCGGACCATTTGTTTTGTGGACTGTTGTGTATCTTGTTGTTTTTCATTCAGCTGCGGCTTTGTTGGTTTGTTTCAACCCTTTTTAGTGTGATTATCCTTTGGTACACTTTGCCTCTCTCTTATATATGATATCGCAATAATTATATATATGTAAGCGTTCATATACATTTATATGGATACAATATTGAATTAAAATAGATATAATAATTAGATGAGTGAAAAAAAGAAAATGAAGTAATAATTGTACGTGTGAGGAGTTGGCATTCTTATAAAAAAAGAAGATGTGGTATTATTGCAAATGAGACAACTATCCACAAAAGACCAAAATGACACAGACATTAACAGCATTAGGTCACCGTACGGCCTTCAACAATGAGGAAAGCCCATACAGCATAGTCAGCTATAAAAGGCCCCGATAAGACAATGTAAAACAATTCAAACGAGAAAACTAACGGCCTTATTTATGTCAAAAAAATAAATGAAAAAACAAATATGTAACACATAAACAAACGACAACCACTGAATATACAGGCTCCTGACTTGGTACAGGCACATACATAAATAATGTGGCGAGGTTAAAGTCTTTTACACTAGAAATATTTTAGATCTTGTTATATAGACTAATTCTTATTCATTCTGGTCGTAAGTTAGTCTGTCATTCTCAAACGTGTGAGCAATGGTGTACGTACACCAATTTGTAGAATACATGGGATATTCAAAGACTTAAACGAACGTTAAGTCTCAGAGGCATGACTTTTTATTAGTTGTTAGTGGCTTTGAAATAGCTGTCAGATAACTGCGAGTACTCTCAGATCTGTTCATTGTGACTTTTTGTGTCGGGATGTATAAGTACCCGGCCACGTCCACTTGTATTTGTGTCTATCTGATGAGTTAAGCCTTTTTCAACTGATTTTTATAGTTCGTTCTTATATTGTACTGTTATACCACTGTCCCAGGTTAGGGGGAGGGTTATATCCCGCTAATATGTTTAACTCCGGCACATTATTTAAATCTGTGCCTGTCCCAAGTCAGGAGCCTGTAATTCAGTGGTTGTCGCTTGTTTATGTGTTACATATTTGTTTTTCGTTCATTTTTTTACTTAAATAAGGCCGTTTGTTTTCTCGTTTGAATTGTTTTACATTGTCTTATCGGGGCCTTTATAGCTGACTATGCGGTATGGGCTTTGCTCATTGTTGAAGGTCGTACGGTGACCTATAGTTGTTAATGTTTGTGTCATTTTGGTCTTTTGTGGATAGTTGTCTCATTGGCAATCATACCACATCTTCTTTTTTATATGCTCGAACCTTTAGAATAGTTTAGAAATTTATCAAATCAAATAATCCTTGAGTGATGGTTTCGTTATTGAAATTCTAAATTGATGTTTAACCGCGCTAAATATTATATATGATAATCATACGAATAAGTCAGGAACGGAGTTTCAATCTGTAATTCAATAGTTGTTGTTTGTTTCTGTATTTGTTTGTCGTATAGTGTTTTGTAAATCAATGGTTTTCTCGTTTGAATAGTTTTATCATTATGTTAAATGGTGTCGGCGTTTGCTACATGTGGAAGTGCACACATTTACGACACGTTATTGCTTAAACGCACAGTTTCTTCTTCCCGCTAATAATATATAGTCACCATTTGCACTTATATGCGAATGGCCGATTGACAGTCGCTCCAAAATATTTTGCAACATTTCAGTTAAAAAAAAACTTTTTTAAGTCTGGTAATATTTTCGTCATATTTCCAACAACTTTATTTTTCTTAAACATTACAAATATTACAAATATAACAAACAAACAAACTTCATTTTTTGGAACACTATCACAAAGTTTACATAATACATGTGTAGCTATTTATTTAGATAAACTGTATTAATCCATACATTTCGGAATTATTTAGCAACTATATCCAAATGACGAGGAAGTTCGAGGTTATTCAAGTAATAAGATTAAGGAAACTTTGGTTAACACAACAGCATTTTCAACAAAGTAGTTTATTTTTGTTTGACAAACTAGAAAAGAGGGGGAAAAGTAATAAAATGGTTACTTAAGCATTTACTTAATTTCTATCACGAAATAAATGCGTTTAATATTTTAGATACAGATACAATATAGTGCATTCGTAAATGTAAAACACTTTTTAATAGAAAATTTAAAAGAGATACATCAACAGTGTTTATTTTAGAATTGCTCAAGTCTGTAGGGCTTATTCCAGATTGTCCCACTTTTTTTAAAATTAAGAGCTCATATTGTCCCACATGAAAAGTTCTGACTGGTCCACATTATTTTATGAGGCGAAATGTTCTTATCCCTTGTTAGATTGTCTCTATGGTTTTGTTTCAGATATATAAGCCAAAATCTACATTTTATGCGATGCTCTTCTTTTAGACATTGCGGCCATCTTAATTATTGGGCGGGGTCATCGGATACTTTTTTGAAACTAAATACCCTAAGGATGATTTTGGCCATGTTTGCTTTAATTTTGCCAGTAGTTTCAGAAGAGAAGATTTTTGTAAAAATTAATGACGACGACAAATAATGAGAAAATGAGAAAAGCTCACTTAGTCCTATGGTCCAGGTGAGCTAAAAAGCAAAACGGACAAAAAGCAACGGACAAAAAGCAAAAGTGTCGGACAAAAAGCAAAATTATCGGACAAAAAGCAAAACGGACAAAAAGCAACGGACAAAAAGCAAAAGTATCGGACAAAAAGCAAAATTATCGGACAAAAAGCAAAACGGACAAAAAGCAACGGACAAAAAGCAAAAGTATCGGACAAAAAGCAAAATAATCGGACAAAAAGCAAAAGCGGACAAAAAGCAAATCGCGGACAAAAAGCACCGTATCAATCGTTGTTTAACCAACAGAATCTTCAAAACTATTTGTTACCGATATATCACCACATACACGGTGTTTTTTCTTCCTCATTAAATAAAAAACAAGAAAGGATTGATATAAATATTGTTATTTTTTTGTGGACAGAAGTTGTACTCGTTTGTTGACATATTTTCGTCCTACGTTTACATGTACTTTTATTTCATCTATTTTTATCGCACATCTGGTTTCAATTTTAACACATATTAGTATACCAGTATTCTCATTTTCCTTAACAATTAGATATAAGATATTTGATTTATATATTTTTTTATTTTAATTTATCATAATAAGAATTATTATTATTATTAATAATGCAACTTTAATACTTTTTGAGGATTGCCATTTTACCCATCAGCAGTTTACAATTTATAGATGCTGGATCATCACCTTACCCGGCCCAGCCTTGTGACGATTGATGCTGGAACATCTTAATAAAAATACGAAAATTATTCTCAAAATGGTTTTTGTTTGTCAAACTTTTGCCAATATTGCTGGTTAATATTGACATTAAATATGAGTTTGCAATCAAAGATCACTTTGGATAATTTGAAAGACAACTTCATGCAGCTGGACTGTTTGATGTGGAAATTGATCAAGCCTGTACTGTAGGTCCAGTCAACAATATCTCATGCATAAAATAGTAATGTATATATATGTATGCAGTCATATTGCTTTTAAAACATTTTTATTTTATTTATATGTATTGCATTTTATAACTAATTATTTACATTGAATGGATTTTATGAAGATTAATTTGAATTAATTATTATTTTTGTATAGACGATGCAGAGTTTCCCCAACTGATTTATTTATTCAATTATCTTTTTTTGTTGAATTATATTTTCATCGCAATCAAACGATGACAGCACATAATTCAGAATTATATGTCTCAATGCTCAATATTTATTTTGTGATAATCAGCATCCTTGTTTTTTTTCTGTGGTTTGTCACACTCATCGATATGGTGCTCCTTATTTAATTACCCAAATTTGAGTACCGACTTTATTAAATGTGGATCATCATATTTTTTTTTAAACATGAAAACAATCTTTCACATACATCTGCATGTATGTAATATAAATGAAATTGGATGTGGGAAGGTGATAACAACCAGTCATTTGTCCCTAAACAAATACATGTTTATTTTATATACTAAAAGCAACTGTTCATTTTTAGATCAATGCATCCACATTTGTGTGTTCCTTGCACTTTACAAAAGAGGACTTCAAGTGGACACCAGTTAGGAAAACTCTGACAGCAGATGCTGTACCAACAGTGTTTAGTTGGACAAGAGATTTCACCCCAAGAAGAGCTCTTTTTAAACACATCACACCAAACAAGAAGACTAAGCTGCAGTCAGAGCATGAGATGATGGATAGTATTGTAAGTGAACTTGTTATACATTTTATACAATGTATAAGTTATAATTTGTAAAGACATAAAATAAAAAGTACATGAAATGAGCAACAGAAATTTTTATATTGTCACACATACATGTACCGGTACATGTATTTCAGTTGCTTTTACTTAAACATGTTTTAAACTTTACATGCTCCAGGATACACTATTAGTGTATCTTGGATTGCGAGTTGTCTCATTGACACTCATATCATATCTTTTTACTTGTATATAAATGTATATCATTATGTACTAAAACATAGCATTGACTAAATATATATAGGAAGCATGAACATGTACATGTACTTCATAGTCAAATGTAAATCAGTACTTAAATCTTGAATTTATAAATTTTATTTCAGCAAATATGTATAATATGTATTCCATTGTTAATAAAGTCATTTTACAAATCATACAATATTTTGAATTTCTCATCTGGATGAATGTCATTGCCAGGCTTTAAGTACAATGTATAACTGATGTTTGTACTGTTTACTAATTATAAGACCAGACAGCCAGTTACATGTAGATTGTTAATTTCAGTCATTAATTCTTATTTCAGTCAGAGGAGGTTAACCAGGAAGAAGATATTGAAGAATCTGAAGAACATTTGGGGGATACTAGGTATGATTAATCAATTAATTAGAGCCCTACCATCAATAGTAGTGCCTAGAGCAATATAAATGTATCTGACATTTCAGTTACATAATTTCTAATATTGACATTAGGACTATTTGTATAATTTTAAAATTGCAAAGGAACTTGAATGTTTTTAACCAAATTTAAGAATCGGTGCAAATTTTTTTTTGTAGTATTTTGTTTTAATACACAATTGTAAATATCAGCTCTGGGTTTTCTCATATTTTGCTGTTGCATTGATTAAATAATTTGAATAATGTAAATTTCAGTGGTGTGGTAGCTGAAAACATAGAGAAAGAACTAGAGAGAAAGTTGAAAGAGAGAGATGAAGAGATTAAACAGTTAAAGGAGAAGTTAAGAATAGAACGTTTTGGGGTGTGCAGATTTTCTAATGATAATTCAATGATTATGTTTTTTACTGGTTTTTCCACTTATACTTTGTTCTTGGCTTTCTTTAATTACATTCAACCAGCTGCTAATTCTATGACCAGCTATTATTATAAAGCCACTGACACTGTTAATTTGTCTGTT
Organism: Mytilus galloprovincialis; assembly: GCF_965363235.1. Classification (NCBI taxonomy): domain Eukaryota; kingdom Metazoa; phylum Mollusca; class Bivalvia; order Mytilida; family Mytilidae; genus Mytilus; species Mytilus galloprovincialis. The sequence continues at coordinate 53,529,004 of NC_134845.1, forward strand.
TCCAGACAAAGGACTATGGTTTTAATAGACGAGTTGTTTATGTTTCTGTGCAGACTAAAGTGTGGTTTATTTGAGCAAGATTTAGCTTGTAGATTTAATGTTCATGTTTCAACTGTTAGTAGAAAATTAATAACCTGGTCAAATTTTTTGTACTTTGTACTGGGTAGTATAAATATATGGCCAACAAGGAATCAGATTCAGAACAAAATGCCTCAGGTTTTTAAAACTTTGTATCCTACTACTAGAGTAATTATTGACTGTACTGAGATACCAACTGAGAGACCATCATCTTTGGCTCTCAATTCTAAGTTTTATTCTACTTATAAGAGTACCCATACTTTTAAAAGTCTTGTTGGTATTGCACCACACGGTGCCCTTATTTTTATTTCTTCATTGTATACTGGTAGTATGTCTGATGTTGAGATAACAAAGCTTTGTGGTTTAGTTGAACTTTTAGAGGAAGGTGATTCCATTATGGCTGATAAAGGTTTTGTATTAAATAATGTTTTATCTGGAACTGGCATAACTGTCAATACACCCCCATTCCTTATGAATAAGGGTCAGTTCACTAAGCAGGAGGTAGAGGAAACTCAAACTATTGCTCGCCTTAGGATACATGTTGAAAGGCACATTAGAAGAGTAAAAGAATTTCACCTTTTTGACAGACCTATACCTCTGAGTATGATTGGTTCAATCAATCAAATTTGGACTGTTGCTAATATTCTGACACTTTTCAGAGGTCCACTTGTAAAGCAGTGGCAGTGAATATTAGATTTGTCAATAGATAAAGTGATTGAACAGAAACATCATAGATACTTATACATGTATCACAAGTGTTAGGTCTTTATTTTTTAATGCCAAGATAATCACATTGTATTTTTAGGGAAATAGAAAGCTTCTCAATGATCAAAATTAATGTTTGTCAAACTACATTGTAATGTTTTATTCAAGGTAAACTTGTAAAGAAAGTGTTTGGTTACAGCTAATTTCCTAATGCTTGTAGAGTAAAACTTTGGAAGGCTTGCTTGCTCTGTTTGTATAAACATTAATTCACGCTTTGTAATTAACATTGACTTCTTCAAACAATATATATAGGCATAGTTAAACCTGTATATATATATTATACCTAAATTTGATTGAATGTTATCCCAATTACAATTGTACAATATACATCTACAAACAAAGCAAGCAAGCTAACCCAAGTCTTGCTCTACATGCAGTAGGAAATTAGCTGTAAATTTTTTATTAATGTTTATAATTTTGTCAAAGTTAAGGGTCAAAGTAAATATTTTGTCAAATTTAATAAAAATTAAAGGAGCAGGAATTTATTTTAGTCTAGGTACCACAGAAAGGCCAAATAAAACAATAGGTGTGTTTCATATTTCCCAACCTACCTGAAATTTTAAGCTAAATAATCATGATACTAGTGTATCTTAAAAGTTTTTTTTCACATTTTTTATAAGCACTGATAAAGTCGCAATCTCTCTCGGACTAAATGTAGAAATTAAGTGTAAAATAAAAATAATTCCCTAGCTTCCTACCCAATTTTTTCAAATATGTAAAAGGAAACACACATATTATTTTATTTGGCCTAATGAATATTTATAATACTGATTAATCCAAAAAATAATTAAAATAAAATAAGTCAAGTTTTGTCTTCATTCTTCCCCACTCTTCATCATCAAATTCTATGGTCTCCAGATGTTGCTCATCAGCCCTCCAAACATAAAAATGGCACCACTTAAGACCAGTGACAGCAAGTTGCATAATCACTTGTTGATAATAATTATGATTTTTCTTTAATGTCAGGTTACCATCATCATCCTTTCTTAAGTACAAACAATCAACCAGCGGCTTCACTGGACATTTGATCTCAAGCAGTCCGTATGGTGGCAACATGGCTGGATTGTACAATTTTCTGTCCGGACTTGCTGCCAACCAAGGTGAGAATGGGCTGACAATTATTCCGCTGGGGAAAATGTTCACATTTTCATTCTGTAACTAGATAAGTTAATTGAATTAACTATGACAATTTCTGATTGATGAAGGGTTTTAGTAAATTTTTAATAAATAGAAATTGGTCTTTGACTATGAAATGCTTATTTATTAAAAGCATTAGACAAAAACTATATTGTTTTTTTAGTAAAAGGAAATAAACGAATCTCATATTATTTTCTCATTGAGAAGACACATTCTAAACAATTTTTTTTATATAAAAAAACATGATTTGAACTGGCTAAAAATCAAATAATGTGATGTAATAATAGTTGGAAAAATCATTTTTGTTGAGCCTGCGACTTTTGTTACAGAAAGCACGACATATTGATAGTGATTCAGCAGCGATAGGTAGCAATACACAGTAAGGAAAAAAACTTAAAATTGACACTCATAATTTTTAAACACCCTCTTTCCCCTTCTGTTTTACAAATAATGCTTAATATTTGTGTTATGGATGCATATATTTATAGAAAGAGAATCTTCCATGTGAACATGTCACAAAAGTCTCCAAAATTTGGTCCACAGGAAAATTTTCAATCAATTACAGTGATACCTTTCCGGGAACCATAGGTTTTTATCTATCAAGTGGTTCAAAAAAAATCATGCATTTTCTGTTCGTTTTTCCATAAAATTGAATTGAAAAGATCCAGCGTAAAATCCAGTAATAAACACTACAATAATTTAGGGACCTATGGGCGGTATGGAAAGGAAAATACGGACTACCAAACAGATAAATGGCCTTTAAAACATGCTAAAAAACTATATAAATGTTCATACAAACCCACTAAGAAGGATATATTATTCTTCAATCATCTAAAAACCTATTTTATTACACAAAAACTTTCACATTTAAAAAATTCACCATGGCCATAATGCGAAACTTAAACTTCTAACTGTGTATTGCTACCTTAACTAACATGCCCATTGTCCTTTACCTAATTTTCAAGGTTCAGTGACTACTTGAAAATCAAGTTGAGATTTTGTGTATAAATGTTAATTTCTCTCTTATTATGAGTAATAGGATAACTATATTTGGTATGTTCGTAGCTTGCGATGTCCTCATGCTGGTCAGACAGTTTTCACTTGACTTTAACCTCAATCTATGGATCAGTGAACAAGGTTAAGTTAAGGTGGTCAAGTCCATACATTAGATACTATAAGCAATAGGTCTAGTATATTTGGTGTATGGAAGGACTGTAAGCCTTAAGGTGTACATGTCCAACTGGCAAGTGTCATCTGACCTTCACCTCATTTTCATGGTTCAGTGGTCATAAATTAGTTTTTGAGTTTTGGTCTTTTTTTTGGGCACTACATGCAAAAATTGGAATAGGTAAACTATACTTGGTGTAAAGAAATATTTTATGATGTGCGTGTTAGTCTCACAGGTTTTATTATACGACCGCAAAAATTGAAAATTTTTTAGTCGTATATTGGTATAACGTTGGAGTCGTCGTCATCCGAATACTTTTAGTTTTCGCACTCTAACTTAAGTAAATATGAATAGATTCTTAATTTTTGGTCTCGTTTTTAAATTGGTCTACATTAAGGTCCAAAGGGTCCAAAATTAAACTTAGTTTGATTTTAACAAAAATTGAATCCTTGGGGTTCTTTGATATGCGGAATATAAAAATGTACTTATATTTTTGATTTTTGGCCCAGTTTTCAAGTTGGTCCAAATCAGGGTCCAAAATTAAACTTTGTTTGATTTCCTCAAAAATTGAATAATTGGGGTTCTTTGATATGCCAAATTTAACTGTGTATGTAGATTCTTAATTTTTGGTCCCGTTTTGTAATTGGTCTACATTAAACTCCAAAGGGTCCAAAATTAAACTAAGTTTGATTTTAACAAAAATTGAATTCTTGGGCTCCTTTGATATGCCGAATCTAAACATGTACTTAGATTGGTTCATTGGTCAGCGTTTAGTTTTCATGGTTAAATCTGTTTCTTAGAAACTATAAGAAATATAGGTAAACTGTATATAGTGTATTAAATGATTGTAAGGTATTTTAGGATAATCAACATAATATAAATGGTAAATAAAGAAGGTGAGACATTTCAGTGTGTGCACTCTTGTATACCCTTACTTTGGCATAAGAATCTGCAGCCACTGCCTCAAACGTCAACCCATGACGCATACTCTCTGTCACCACTTTTCTTGTTGTTTTTAGTCTTGCTACTAACGGTTCATTATCTGGAGAGAAAAAATGATAATAAAATATGGATATATCTTAAATGGACTGACTAAAAGGGTAATTAATTTTTACATGAAATAATATTACTAGTACACAAATACATGCATACTGTAGTTTGGTAATTTTCAAGATGCTAAATCAAATGGTTTCAATCTACCTTAAGGTGGTACCTAACACTACAGGGAGATAACTCTGTAAAATCAGCTAAACGTTTTAATTACGGTGTGTTGTTAAGGGGATATTAAACTTCTCAATGATCAAAATAAGTGATTATCAAACTTCTATATAACCAGTGTAATTTTTCTGATAATTTTGTTGGTTCAAATATTTTGAAATTTTGGTCAAAGGGTCAGAGTAAATACTTTGTTAAAATTTTATGAAAATTAAACGAGCCAAATAAATTTTTTGTGAAGGTGTTGGGTACCACCTTCATGACCTTAAATATTGTATGTTTTTATTTATAATGCATTAATAATTTGGTCATTTGAAGTTATATTATTGTTTGTTAATTTTTAGTAGATAACAACCATTCATGTACATTTATCTTAGTTTAACTATTGTTCTAGTTAATAAAATTATCTTATATTTTTCAATTGTCTGTCTTTTATAGGATATAAATGGATATGGAGTTGATGTACATCATAATGTCACAAAATGCAATGAAAAAAACTGAAATGATCAATGACAACGGTTTATATTTCTGTTGAGTTCTTTATTTTAACAGTTGATGTAGAGTCTTCAACAATGAACTTATTTGTTAATGAGCTCCTTTAAATAGGTCAAAAGCAATGAAATTATGTGCAGTCTTTAAATATTTTTTTATGTATAGCTATACAATTATGTCAAATAAGACTAGTATTCTTATTTCACCTCATTGTTAAATTAAATCTATTTTCACAGACAGATGGAGACTATTTATGAAAGGATTATCACAAGTAAGATGCAAAGAATTGAATAACACATATAATTTGGAAGAAAACAAACCAGCTCTCCTCTTGACTATGTCACCAGCAACTGATGCTGTCAACCTGTCTCTACGAACAGCATGCCACCTAGGGTCATTACTCTGGAGTCTTGTCATCACTTCTATGGTCCTTGTCTCATCCATACTGACTTGAATTGCATTGAAGCTAGTAGTTTTATTCCTGTCTAAGGCAACTTGTAGAGTGTTTAGCATGACATTATCTACTGGCAGTATTGGGAAGTCCTCATCTAGGATATTTAATATATAATGGGATGACAGCTTTTGTTGGTAACTTATTGCAGACCCTGTAGGAAATTTACCAAATTTTGTGTCTGTGGTTTGTTGGCTAGTACTGTTGCAGACCGAAAGCATTAAGATACTGCTATCAACTTTGGCAACTGCTTCACATAATTCTGTTACAGGTGAAAAATCTATTTTTGACGGATTGTATAGAGTTGATCGGAGACCACGGGGTTGCCTATACGGAGATTTGGAATTGTATCCACAAACAACAACATCGTCAACTGGGCTGCCTTTCAGTTTCTCACCTCTTGGTATATGCCATGTCTGAGGCAAAGAAGTCTTCAAGATGTCAGATGGAATTGATTTCAGATTAGAAACTTTCATATGTGCCAATGTGTAAAGAAGACCAGTAACATGGCCACATGTACCTGATTTTCCTATTGCACAGGAACAATTGCTGGACTCTAAAGCAGGTCCTTCCACTAAGGATATCTACAAAATGAGAATAAGACACAAATCGTCAATGATAAATGTTCATTTTTTTCTTAAAATAAAAAAGAAGATGAGGTATGATTGCCAATTAGACAACTGTCCACAAAAAACCCAAATGACACAGACATTAACAACTATAGGCACTGTACGGCCTTCAACAATGAGCAAAGCCCATACCGCATATTGAGCTATAAAAGACCACGATATGACAATGTAAAACAATTCAAACAAGAAAACAGTTTTCTTTGTTCATCCATTATATGCATAAAATACCAAAAATGTGTATGTAATATTAAAGATACAACATGAACATGTATACCGATACACAAAGACTTCATCACCATTTATTTATTGATAATGTCAAATGATAAGTACAATGTATAAGTAAATCTAAATTCTATATCTTGTGCTTATATGCCTTCTGTCATTTGGGCTTGTTAGAATAACAAATCAAAATCAGGTAAAAAATATAAGGGATATATGGAGTAATGGCTGTTTTAATAAACTTTATGTGGGATGATACAAATTGTACATAGAAAAATGACAATTACACAATGAGAAGCAGGGGCGGATGCCGGAATTTTCGAAAGGGGGGGTGCTAACCCATGCTAACCCAGGGCAAAGGGGGGGGGGGGGGGGTGCAAAACATATGTCCCGATACAAATGCATTGATCGGCAAAAATAAAGGGGGGGTGCGCACCCCCGGAACACCCCCCCCCCCCCCTGGATCCGCCACTGAGAAGGGCTTTAAATTCTGTTCATCATCTTATCTGATTTGAACTCGTTTGCTTTAGAACTAGAAGGGTGATATTTTCAACAAATTAAAAACCTAAAGGTCACTCATTGATAAATGAACAAAAGTGATGACAAGCAGAAGTCTGATATTCAGTTAACGTATATAACTAACAAGTAGATGATTATATATTTTTTTTTGGACCAATAATTAAAACAAAAAAAATCAAACTGTCAACACAATAAATGCACATCTATATACTCCCCGTTGAGGACTTGAACCTCAATCTCTTACCAGTGGTAAGTGTAATACATTATACTAACAAGGTTTGTAAATATAGATTATGCAGCATTGAACAGTTTAAGAGATGTGATCGCCTTCCTTCAAAGTATCAGTACACATAATGAACCTAACACAAAACATAACAATAGGACCTTATATATCATGTATACAGCAGTAAATAGCTTGCTCTTTTGGAAGAGTTAAGTTCTACATTGAGACTATACACTGCAGCTTATTGTTATTAAACTACATTGTCTTTGATAGAGAATTTTCTCATTGGTGCTCATGCCACTTCTTTATAAAGAATATTGTGGTAGCCTACATGAAAAAAATACACCTTTCAAATGATTCTGTTTTTAAACCTATTTTTGTTTTATTTTAAGACACATTATATATGGTAACAGGGATTCTAATTGTTTACCTCTACTTCATGTGGACTTTCATTCTTTTTTTGGGATCTGTGACATCTTGCTGTTACCATACAACCATTATCCAATTTATGAACTGTAAACAAATTTAAACAGTTTATGAAAGCATGCAAATACAAATGTAACTGAAACTGATGCCACAGTGACCCTCAAGAGTAAACAAATAGTGCTTTAAGATTAACACATAATTGATTGATGTCTGCATTATGTCAAATTGCATAGTTAAATTGAAGATTAAACAACACTATATCAAAAATGGAATTTAATAAATCAGTTTTAATGCACTGAATATTTTTCATAGAAAGGAGTGACTGAAAAATGAAACACAAAGTATGGATGGTACATTGTATCTTATGCCAGACCCTTAGGCCACAAAGGAAATTGATTTTTTAATCAATTCACAATATTTACGGACACATGTGCTTCATGCTTATAAAGGGTTAAAAAAAAGAAGAGACAAATAATTATATACTGTACATGTACATCTGCATAAAAAATGGTGGTTGATTCCTGATCTAATGTCATATCAAGACTGCACTCTGTCTCAAGGATTAACATGATTTGCTCATTGTTGAAGGCCTTACAGTGACCTATAGTTATGAAATTCTGTGTCATTTTGATCTCTTATGGAGAGTTGACTTATTGGCAATCGTACGGTCACTATTTGAGGGATGATTTCCCCAATGGATGCTCCAAAAGTCAAATTCTGAATGAGCAGTTTTAAACAAAACAATTAATTTTACAATGACATGAGGCTTATAAAATAATGAAGAAGCCAAAACCAACATTAACATGTATTTAAAGGCCCCTTGATGGGTTTTTAGGACTATAATGACGGCCATATTGCACGCAAAACCCCCATTGGCATTTTGAAAAATTTGCAGGTACATGTATGATTACATCTGCTTTTTTTAATATGTAGGTGATTTCAAGAAGCTGATGCATATACATGTATATATTTGGAGACAATAATATATGAAAAGAATATTCATCATTCTAGTGAAATTTGAGTTAACATATTGATAATTCATGCTAAAACGTGAAGTAAATTGTCGTATTGCCCCTACTTTGCTCTGGTACGTACTAAGTGTCGCATTTGATAACATCACAGTGGATTTTGACAAGGACATTTAAATAGTTAGTTTACTAAAAAAAAATACAGGGACCCAACGTGCCTACGTAGACAAACAGATCGTTCATTATTTTAAAATTTAGTGTATACTATATTGAAACAACATGAAATTAAGAAGGGTTAAAAATGAGGAATCGGCGCCAAAAGTGTAGAACAAATACCTGAAATATTAAATATGTATTTCTCGCTGAAATACTTATATCCCTTTGATAATTCTTTGTCCCCCTGACTCCTACTTCCCGATTTTACGATAGACTCAACAAAGCCAAAATTGATGGCCGGTAAACAAGTCAAATCCTTCGTAGAAGTATGGTCCGTTAGTTTTTCGCTATCATTTGCCGCCATATTGTTTACTTTAGTGACCGAATATAGCCTCGTTCTGAACATGTTATGAATATTTATGAGCATCTCATTAAGAACGGAGTATAATGACTTCTTTCTTAACGAATATTCATAAATCCCGCTAAAAAATTCAGAACGAGGCTATATTCGGTAAACATTTCAACAAGCATGGCCGCCACGAGTGACGACGAGAAAGAGTTCCTTGTAATATCTAAGATTGGCAAAGGTAGTGACCAACATTGTTGCGTCCCTAGCTGTAACAGCAATGGTCGTCGCCATCAAGTTTCATTCCACAGATTTCCTCAGGCTGGTGCAAGGAGAAACTCGTGGATTCAGGCAATCAGAAGAGACCCTGGACCACTATTCAATGTAAGTATACTTGATTGATGACAACTAGTTTATTAAATGATTAAATCATCGTTGTTTAACCAACAGAATCTTCAAAACTATTTGTTACCGATATATCACCACATACACGGTGTTTTTTCTTCCTCATTAAATAAAAAACAAGAAAGGATTGATATAAATATTGTTATTTTTTTGTGGACAGAAGTTGTACTCGTTTGTTGACATATTTTCGTCCTACGTTTACATGTACTTTTATTTCATCTATTTTTATCGCACATCTGGTTTCAATTTTAACACATATTAGTATACCAGTATTCTCATTTTCCTTAACAATTAGATATAAGATATTTGATTTATATATTTTTTTATTTTAATTTATCATAATAAGAATTATTATTATTATTAATAATGCAACTTTAATACTTTTTGAGGATTGCCATTTTACCCATCAGCAGTTTACAATTTATAGATGCTGGATCATCACCTTACCCGGCCCAGCCTTGTGACGATTGATGCTGGAACATCTTAATAAAAATACGAAAATTATTCTCAAAATGGTTTTTGTTTGTCAAACTTTTGCCAATATTGCTGGTTAATATTGACATTAAATATGAGTTTGCAATCAAAGATCACTTTGGATAATTTGAAAGACAACTTCATGCAGCTGGACTGTTTGATGTGGAAATTGATCAAGCCTGTACTGTAGGTCCAGTCAACAATATCTCATGCATAAAATAGTAATGTATATATATGTATGCAGTCATATTGCTTTTAAAACATTTTTATTTTATTTATATGTATTGCATTTTATAACTAATTATTTACATTGAATGGATTTTATGAAGATTAATTTGAATTAATTATTATTTTTGTATAGACGATGCAGAGTTTCCCCAACTGATTTATTTATTCAATTATCTTTTTTTGTTGAATTATATTTTCATCGCAATCAAACGATGACAGCACATAATTCAGAATTATATGTCTCAATGCTCAATATTTATTTTGTGATAATCAGCATCCTTGTTTTTTTTCTGTGGTTTGTCACACTCATCGATATGGTGCTCCTTATTTAATTACCCAAATTTGAGTACCGACTTTATTAAATGTGGATCATCATATTTTTTTTTAAACATGAAAACAATCTTTCACATACATCTGCATGTATGTAATATAAATGAAATTGGATGTGGGAAGGTGATAACAACCAGTCATTTGTCCCTAAACAAATACATGTTTATTTTATATACTAAAAGCAACTGTTCATTTTTAGATCAATGCATCCACATTTGTGTGTTCCTTGCACTTTACAAAAGAGGACTTCAAGTGGACACCAGTTAGGAAAACTCTGACAGCAGATGCTGTACCAACAGTGTTTAGTTGGACAAGAGATTTCACCCCAAGAAGAGCTCTTTTTAAACACATCACACCAAACAAGAAGACTAAGCTGCAGTCAGAGCATGAGATGATGGATAGTATTGTAAGTGAACTTGTTATACATTTTATACAATGTATAAGTTATAATTTGTAAAGACATAAAATAAAAAGTACATGAAATGAGCAACAGAAATTTTTATATTGTCACACATACATGTACCGGTACATGTATTTCAGTTGCTTTTACTTAAACATGTTTTAAACTTTACATGCTCCAGGATACACTATTAGTGTATCTTGGATTGCGAGTTGTCTCATTGACACTCATATCATATCTTTTTACTTGTATATAAATGTATATCATTATGTACTAAAACATAGCATTGACTAAATATATATAGGAAGCATGAACATGTACATGTACTTCATAGTCAAATGTAAATCAGTACTTAAATCTTGAATTTATAAATTTTATTTCAGCAAATATGTATAATATGTATTCCATTGTTAATAAAGTCATTTTACAAATCATACAATATTTTGAATTTCTCATCTGGATGAATGTCATTGCCAGGCTTTAAGTACAATGTATAACTGATGTTTGTACTGTTTACTAATTATAAGACCAGACAGCCAGTTACATGTAGATTGTTAATTTCAGTCATTAATTCTTATTTCAGTCAGAGGAGGTTAACCAGGAAGAAGATATTGAAGAATCTGAAGAACATTTGGGGGATACTAGGTATGATTAATCAATTAATTAGAGCCCTACCATCAATAGTAGTGCCTAGAGCAATATAAATGTATCTGACATTTCAGTTACATAATTTCTAATATTGACATTAGGACTATTTGTATAATTTTAAAATTGCAAAGGAACTTGAATGTTTTTAACCAAATTTAAGAATCGGTGCAAATTTTTTTTTGTAGTATTTTGTTTTAATACACAATTGTAAATATCAGCTCTGGGTTTTCTCATATTTTGCTGTTGCATTGATTAAATAATTTGAATAATGTAAATTTCAGTGGTGTGGTAGCTGAAAACATAGAGAAAGAACTAGAGAGAAAGTTGAAAGAGAGAGATGAAGAGATTAAACAGTTAAAGGAGAAGTTAAGAATAGAACGTTTTGGGGTGTGCAGATTTTCTAATGATAATTCAATGATTATGTTTTTTACTGGTTTTTCCACTTATACTTTGTTCTTGGCTTTCTTTAATTACATTCAACCAGCTGCTAATTCTATGACCAGCTATTATTATAAAGCCACTGACACTGTTAATTTGTCTGTTTCCAGACAAAGGACTATGGTTTTAATAGACGAGTTGTTTATGTTTCTGTGCAGACTAAAGTGTGGTTTATTTGAGCAAGATTTAGCTTGTAGATTTAATGTTCATGTTTCAACTGTTAGTAGAAAATTAATAACCTGGTCAAATTTTTTGTACTTTGTACTGGGTAGTATAAATATATGGCCAACAAGGAATCAGATTCAGAACAAAATGCCTCAGGTTTTTAAAACTTTGTATCCTACTACTAGAGTAATTATTGACTGTACTGAGATACCAACTGAGAGACCATCATCTTTGGCTCTCAATTCTAAGTTTTATTCTACTTATAAGAGTACCCATACTTTTAAAAGTCTTGTTGGTATTGCACCACACGGTGCCCTTATTTTTATTTCTTCATTGTATACTGGTAGTATGTCTGATGTTGAGATAACAAAGCTTTGTGGTTTAGTTGAACTTTTAGAGGAAGGTGATTCCATTATGGCTGATAAAGGTTTTGTATTAAATAATGTTTTATCTGGAACTGGCATAACTGTCAATACACCCCCATTCCTTATGAATAAGGGTCAGTTCACTAAGCAGGAGGTAGAGGAAACTCAAACTATTGCTCGCCTTAGGATACATGTTGAAAGGCACATTAGAAGAGTAAAAGAATTTCACCTTTTTGACAGACCTATACCTCTGAGTATGATTGGTTCAATCAATCAAATTTGGACTGTTGCTAATATTCTGACACTTTTCAGAGGTCCACTTGTAAAGCAGTGGCAGTGAATATTAGATTTGTCAATAGATAAAGTGATTGAACAGAAACATCATAGATACTTATACATGTATCACAAGTGTTAGGTCTTTATTTTTTAATGCCAAGATAATCACATTGTATTTTTAGGGAAATAGAAAGCTTCTCAATGATCAAAATTAATGTTTGTCAAACTACATTGTAATGTTTTATTCAAGGTAAACTTGTAAAGAAAGTGTTTGGTTACAGCTAATTTCCTAATGCTTGTAGAGTAAAACTTTGGAAGGCTTGCTTGCTCTGTTTGTATAAACATTAATTCACGCTTTGTAATTAACATTGACTTCTTCAAACAATATATATAGGCATAGTTAAACCTGTATATATATATTATACCTAAATTTGATTGAATGTTATCCCAATTACAATTGTACAATATACATCTACAAACAAAGCAAGCAAGCTAACCCAAGTCTTGCTCTACATGCAGTAGGAAATTAGCTGTAAATTTTTTATTAATGTTTATAATTTTGTCAAAGTTAAGGGTCAAAGTAAATATTTTGTCAAATTTAATAAAAATTAAAGGAGCAGGAATTTATTTTAGTCTAGGTACCACAGAAAGGCCAAATAAAACAATAGGTGTGTTTCATATTTCCCAACCTACCTGAAATTTTAAGCTAAATAATCATGATACTAGTGTATCTTAAAAGTTTTTTTTCACATTTTTTATAAGCACTGATAAAGTCGCAATCTCTCTCGGACTAAATGTAGAAATTAAGTGTAAAATAAAAATAATTCCCTAGCTTCCTACCCAATTTTTTCAAATATGTAAAAGGAAACACACATATTATTTTATTTGGCCTAATGAATATTTATAATACTGATTAATCCAAAAAATAATTAAAATAAAATAAGTCAAGTTTTGTCTTCATTCTTCCCCACTCTTCATCATCAAATTCTATGGTCTCCAGATGTTGCTCATCAGCCCTCCAAACATAAAAATGGCACCACTTAAGACCAGTGACAGCAAGTTGCATAATCACTTGTTGATAATAATTATGATTTTTCTTTAATGTCAGGTTACCATCATCATCCTTTCTTAAGTACAAACAATCAACCAGCGGCTTCACTGGACATTTGATCTCAAGCAGTCCGTATGGTGGCAACATGGCTGGATTGTACAATTTTCTGTCCGGACTTGCTGCCAACCAAGGTGAGAATGGGCTGACAATTATTCCGCTGGGGAAAATGTTCACATTTTCATTCTGTAACTAGATAAGTTAATTGAATTAACTATGACAATTTCTGATTGATGAAGGGTTTTAGTAAATTTTTAATAAATAGAAATTGGTCTTTGACTATGAAATGCTTATTTATTAAAAGCATTAGACAAAAACTATATTGTTTTTTTAGTAAAAGGAAATAAACGAATCTCATATTATTTTCTCATTGAGAAGACACATTCTAAACAATTTTTTTTTATATAAAAAAACATGATTTGAACTGGCTAAAAATCAAATAATGTGATGTAATAATAGTTGGAAAAATCATTTTTGTTGAGCCTGCGACTTTTGTTACAGAAAGCACGACATATTGATAGTGATTCAGCAGCGATAGGTAGCAATACACAGTAAGGAAAAAAACTTAAAATTGACACTCATAATTTTTAAACACCCTCTTTCCCCTTCTGTTTTACAAATAATGCTTAATATTTGTGTTATGGATGCATATATTTATAGAAAGAGAATCTTCCATGTGAACATGTCACAAAAGTCTCCAAAATTTGGTCCACAGGAAAATTTTCAATCAATTACAGTGATACCTTTCCGGGAACCATAGGTTTTTATCTATCAAGTGGTTCAAAAAAAATCATGCATTTTCTGTTCGTTTTTCCATAAAATTGAATTGAAAAGATCCAGCGTAAAATCCAGTAATAAACACTACAATAATTTAGGGACCTATGGGCGGTATGGAAAGGAAAATACGGACTACCAAACAGATAAATGGCCTTTAAAACATGCTAAAAAACTATATAAATGTTCATACAAACCCACTAAGAAGGATATATTATTCTTCAATCATCTAAAAACCTATTTTATTACACAAAAACTTTCACATTTAAAAAATTCACCATGGCCATAATGCGAAACTTAAACTTCTAACTGTGTATTGCTACCTTAACTAACATGCCCATTGTCCTTTACCTAATTTTCAAGGTTCAGTGACTACTTGAAAATCAAGTTGAGATTTTGTGTATAAATGTTAATTTCTCTCTTATTATGAGTAATAGGATAACTATATTTGGTATGTTCGTAGCTTGCGATGTCCTCATGCTGGTCAGACAGTTTTCACTTGACTTTAACCTCAATCTATGGATCAGTGAACAAGGTTAAGTTAAGGTGGTCAAGTCCATACATTAGATACTATAAGCAATAGGTCTAGTATATTTGGTGTATGGAAGGACTGTAAGCCTTAAGGTGTACATGTCCAACTGGCAAGTGTCATCTGACCTTCACCTCATTTTCATGGTTCAGTGGTCATAAATTAGTTTTTGAGTTTTGGTCTTTTTTTTGGGCACTACATGCAAAAATTGGAATAGGTAAACTATACTTGGTGTAAAGAAATATTTTATGATGTGCGTGTTAGTCTCACAGGTTTTATTATACGACCGCAAAAATTGAAAATTTTTTAGTCGTATATTGGTATAACGTTGGAGTCGTCGTCATCCGAATACTTTTAGTTTTCGCACTCTAACTTAAGTAAATATGAATAGATTCTTAATTTTTGGTCTCGTTTTTAAATTGGTCTACATTAAGGTCCAAAGGGTCCAAAATTAAACTTAGTTTGATTTTAACAAAAATTGAATCCTTGGGGTTCTTTGATATGCGGAATATAAAAATGTACTTATATTTTTGATTTTTGGCCCAGTTTTCAAGTTGGTCCAAATCAGGGTCCAAAATTAAACTTTGTTTGATTTCCTCAAAAATTGAATAATTGGGGTTCTTTGATATGCCAAATTTAACTGTGTATGTAGATTCTTAATTTTTGGTCCCGTTTTGTAATTGGTCTACATTAAACTCCAAAGGGTCCAAAATTAAACTAAGTTTGATTTTAACAAAAATTGAATTCTTGGGCTCCTTTGATATGCCGAATCTAAACATGTACTTAGATTGGTTCATTGGTCAGCGTTTAGTTTTCATGGTTAAATCTGTTTCTTAGAAACTATAAGAAATATAGGTAAACTGTATATAGTGTATTAAATGATTGTAAGGTATTTTAGGATAATCAACATAATATAAATGGTAAATAAAGAAGGTGAGACATTTCAGTGTGTGCACTCTTGTATACCCTTACTTTGGCATAAGAATCTGCAGCCACTGCCTCAAACGTCAACCCATGACGCATACTCTCTGTCACCACTTTTCTTGTTGTTTTTAGTCTTGCTACTAACGGTTCATTATCTGGAGAGAAAAAATGATAATAAAATATGGATATATCTTAAATGGACTGACTAAAAGGGTAATTAATTTTTACATGAAATAATATTACTAGTACACAAATACATGCATACTGTAGTTTGGTAATTTTCAAGATGCTAAATCAAATGGTTTCAATCTACCTTAAGGTGGTACCTAACACTACAGGGAGATAACTCTGTAAAATCAGCTAAACGTTTTAATTACGGTGTGTTGTTAAGGGGATATTAAACTTCTCAATGATCAAAATAAGTGATTATCAAACTTCTATATAACCAGTGTAATTTTTCTGATAATTTTGTTGGTTCAAATATTTTGAAATTTTGGTCAAAGGGTCAGAGTAAATACTTTGTTAAAATTTTATGAAAATTAAACGAGCCAAATAAATTTTTTGTGAAGGTGTTGGGTACCACCTTCATGACCTTAAATATTGTATGTTTTTATTTATAATGCATTAATAATTTGGTCATTTGAAGTTATATTATTGTTTGTTAATTTTTAGTAGATAACAACCATTCATGTACATTTATCTTAGTTTAACTATTGTTCTAGTTAATAAAATTATCTTATATTTTTCAATTGTCTGTCTTTTATAGGATATAAATGGATATGGAGTTGATGTACATCATAATGTCACAAAATGCAATGAAAAAAACTGAAATGATCAATGACAACGGTTTATATTTCTGTTGAGTTCTTTATTTTAACAGTTGATGTAGAGTCTTCAACAATGAACTTATTTGTTAATGAGCTCCTTTAAATAGGTCAAAAGCAATGAAATTATGTGCAGTCTTTAAATATTTTTTTATGTATAGCTATACAATTATGTCAAATAAGACTAGTATTCTTATTTCACCTCATTGTTAAATTAAATCTATTTTCACAGACAGATGGAGACTATTTATGAAAGGATTATCACAAGTAAGATGCAAAGAATTGAATAACACATATAATTTGGAAGAAAACAAACCAGCTCTCCTCTTGACTATGTCACCAGCAACTGATGCTGTCAACCTGTCTCTACGAACAGCATGCCACCTAGGGTCATTACTCTGGAGTCTTGTCATCACTTCTATGGTCCTTGTCTCATCCATACTGACTTGAATTGCATTGAAGCTAGTAGTTTTATTCCTGTCTAAGGCAACTTGTAGAGTGTTTAGCATGACATTATCTACTGGCAGTATTGGGAAGTCCTCATCTAGGATATTTAATATATAATGGGATGACAGCTTTTGTTGGTAACTTATTGCAGACCCTGTAGGAAATTTACCAAATTTTGTGTCTGTGGTTTGTTGGCTAGTACTGTTGCAGACCGAAAGCATTAAGATACTGCTATCAACTTTGGCAACTGCTTCACATAATTCTGTTACAGGTGAAAAATCTATTTTTGACGGATTGTATAGAGTTGATCGGAGACCACGGGGTTGCCTATACGGAGATTTGGAATTGTATCCACAAACAACAACATCGTCAACTGGGCTGCCTTTCAGTTTCTCATCTCTTGGTATATGCCATGTCTGAGGCAAAGAAGTCTTCAAGATGTCAGATGGAATTGATTTCAGATTAGAAACTTTCATATGTGCCAATGTGTAAAGAAGACCAGTAACATGGCCACATGTACCTGATTTTCCTATTGCACAGGAACAATTGCTGGACTCTAAAGCAGGTCCTTCCACTAAGGATATCTACAAAATGAGAATAAGACACAAATCGTCAATGATAAATGTTCATTTTTTTCTTAAAATAAAAAAGAAGATGAGGTATGATTGCCAATTAGACAACTGTCCACAAAAAACCCAAATGACACAGACATTAACAACTATAGGCACTGTACGGCCTTCAACAATGAGCAAAGCCCATACCGCATATTGAGCTATAAAAGACCACGATATGACAATGTAAAACAATTCAAACAAGAAAACAGTTTTCTTTGTTCATCCATTATATGCATAAAATACCAAAAATGTGTATGTAATATTAAAGATACAACATGAACATGTATACCGATACACAAAGACTTCATCACCATTTATTTATTGATAATGTCAAATGATAAGTACAATGTATAAGTAAATCTAAATTCTATATCTTGTGCTTATATGCCTTCTGTCATTTGGGCTTGTTAGAATAACAAATCAAAATCAGGTAAAAAATATAAGGGATATATGGAGTAATGGCTGTTTTAATAAACTTTATGTGGGATGATACAAATTGTACATAGAAAAATGACAATTACACAATGAGAAGCAGGGGCGGATGCCGGAATTTTCGAAAGGGGGGGTGCTAACCCATGCTAACCCAGGGCAAAGGGGGGGTGCAAAACATATGTCCCGATACAAATGCATTGATCGGCAAAAATAAAGGGGGGTGCGCACCCCCGGAACACCCCCCCCCCCCTGGATCCGCCACTGAGAAGGGCTTTAAATTCTGTTCATCATCTTATCTGATTTGAACTCGTTTGCTTTAGAACTAGAAGGGTGATATTTTCAACAAATTAAAAACCTAAAGGTCACTCATTGATAAATGAACAAAAGTGATGACAAGCAGAAGTCTGATATTCAGTTAACGTATATAACTAACAAGTAGATGATTATATATTTTTTTTTGGACCAATAATTAAAACAAAAAAAATCAAACTGTCAACACAATAAATGCACATCTATATACTCCCCGTTGAGGACTTGAACCTCAATCTCTTACCAGTGGTAAGTGTAATACATTATACTAACAAGGTTTGTAAATATAGATTATGCAGCATTGAACAGTTTAAGAGATGTGATCGCCTTCCTTCAAAGTATCAGTACACATAATGAACCTAACACAAAACATAACAATAGGACCTTATATATCATGTATACAGCAGTAAATAGCTTGCTCTTTTGGAAGAGTTAAGTTCTACATTGAGACTATACACTGCAGCTTATTGTTATTAAACTACATTGTCTTTGATAGAGAATTTTCTCATTGGTGCTCATGCCACTTCTTTATAAAGAATATTGTGGTAGCCTACATGAAAAAAATACACCTTTCAAATGATTCTGTTTTTAAACCTATTTTTGTTTTATTTTAAGACACATTATATATGGTAACAGGGATTCTAATTGTTTACCTCTACTTCATGTGGACTTTCATTCTTTTTTTGGGATCTGTGACATCTTGCTGTTACCATACAACCATTATCCAATTTATGAACTGTAAACAAATTTAAACAGTTTATGAAAGCATGCAAATACAAATGTAACTGAAACTGATGCCACAGTGACCCTCAAGAGTAAACAAATAGTGCTTTAAGATTAACACATAATTGATTGATGTCTGCATTATGTCAAATTGCATAGTTAAATTGAAGATTAAACAACACTATATCAAAAATGGAATTTAATAAATCAGTTTTAATGCACTGAATATTTTTCATAGAAAGGAGTGACTGAAAAATGAAACACAAAGTATGGATGGTACATTGTATCTTATGCCAGACCCTTAGGCCACAAAGGAAATTGATTTTTTAATCAATTCACAATATTTACGGACACATGTGCTTCATGCTTATAAAGGGTTAAAAAAAAGAAGAGACAAATAATTATATACTGTACATGTACATCTGCATAAAAAATGGTGGTTGATTCCTGATCTAATGTCATATCAAGACTGCACTCTGTCTCAAGGATTAACATGATTTGCTCATTGTTGAAGGCCTTACAGTGACCTATAGTTATGAAATTCTGTGTCATTTTGATCTCTTATGGAGAGTTGACTTATTGGCAATCGTACGGTCACTATTTGAGGGATGATTTCCCCAATGGATGCTCCAAAAGTCAAATTCTGAATGAGCAGTTTTAAACAAAACAATTAATTTTACAATGACATGAGGCTTATAAAATAATGAAGAAGCCAAAACCAACATTAACATGTATTTAAAGGCCCCTTGATGGGTTTTTAGGACTATAATGACGGCCATATTGCACGCAAAACCCCCATTGGCATTTTGAAAAATTTGCAGGTACATGTATGATTACATCTGCTTTTTTTAATATGTAGGTGATTTCAAGAAGCTGATGCATATACATGTATATATTTGGAGACAATAATATATGAAAAGAATATTCATCATTCTAGTGAAATTTGAGTTAACATATTGATAATTCATGCTAAAACGTGAAGTAAATTGTCGTATTGCCCCTACTTTGCTCTGGTACGTACTAAGTGTCGCATTTGATAACATCACAGTGGATTTTGACAAGGACATTTAAATAGTTAGTTTACTAAAAAAAAATACAGGGACCCAACGTGCCTACGTAGACAAACAGATCGTTCATTATTTTAAAATTTAGTGTATACTATATTGAAACAACATGAAATTAAGAAGGGTTAAAAATGAGGAATCGGCGCCAAAAGTGTAGAACAAATACCTGAAATATTAAATATGTATTTCTCGCTGAAATACTTATATCCCTTTGATAATTCTTTGTCCCCCTGACTCCTACTTCCCGATTTTACGATAGACTCAACAAAGCCAAAATTGATGGCCGGTAAACAAGTCAAATCCTTCGTTGAAGTATGGTCCGTTAGTTTTTCGCTATCATTTGCCGCCATATTGTTTACTTTAGTGACCGAATATAGCCTCGTTCTGAACATGTTATGAATATTTATGAGCATCTCATTAAGAACGGAGTATAGCGTCGTCATGCAGCGCAGTCATTTATGCGACTTTTCATTTTCATCTGTTGCTACGGATGTTTCTGGTTTTTTTGGAGGAAAATATATTGTTTTTCTTTCTGTTCACAATCAGCTCTTACTTTTTACGTGCCGGTATTATATTATGTATTAAAATTTAATAACTCATGTCTTTTCAGCTCTTATCAGAACATGACATATCTTTAAAAACAATATTCTGCTGAACCACAGGTCATTCATGATGTGAGATATTTTTTTTTTCCCGCTGACATAATCCCACTGTCAATAACTGATACGATTACACCTTGATTATTTTATGTTCATGCAAGGGCGGATACAGCCATTTTAAAAAGGGGGAAACAAAGGGGGGTTCCAACTTACTATATCTCCCCATTCATATGCAATGATCGGCCAAAAAAGGGGGGGGGTTCCAACCCACGGACCCCCCCCCCCCCTTTCTCCCACCTCCGCCAATGACATGTATGGATTTGTTTACGTTTCAAGTCTTTCTTTTAAAAGATTTTCCGAAAATCTAAAATTGCATGAATCACCTGCACTTGACCCTATACATTTAATTCTATTTTAAAACAAATTATTTTAAAGTGTTTTATTTTTAAATAATACTTTCAGAAATTGTCTAAGGATATCATACAGGATCATACAGTCATAGTTTATTTAAGCAAATGCCTTTCTCTTGTATGTATGTCACACTTAAGTTTAAACAAGAATGCGTACTTTAACGTTTGTTAATATTTTGCAGACGTATATTGCAGACGAAATAAAACTTGACATAGATTGAAGCAGTGTAATACAATGCATTCCGTTATGTCATACTTAATCAAATAGATAACGAAGGTAAACATTGCTGTTGTAATTCTAATAGAATATGTGTCACCGTCACGGGAAACCCCACCTTTAGTGCCTCAGTAATTTGACACATAGGTAAACACACCACCATGGCTAGTCAGGCAGTACACTCTTACTATATCACATTGATAAGGTAAGTTTTGGGTATCTTTATACTCATGATATAGCTTTTGCTACCTAAGAGTGGCACATTTCTATACATATGCACGACAAAAATAATAATATTAATTTATTACATATAGGTAATCTAGTGCAGTGTGTGTACACATAATATGTATGACATATTATACCTCAGAGGGCGTCAGTCCGATTGGAAAGAGTTCGAATATTGATCTACTGTAACATTGAGATAACAAAAGGGTTGAAATCAAAATGATAGTTTTCAATATGGAAATGAAGTCTTTTCGAAATCTGGCATAAGTAAAAGATAAATCGTGATAAAAGCTATAAACCCATGCAATTACATTTTTGAAATAACGTCAAAGATGTTGATTTAAGATGCATAAGTTAACGGACCTATTTCACAACCAAAGGATGCATTATTTTGTACAGATGGCATTATGTACATTTTGTACATGCAAGTGAACTTCTCTACATTGAAGTTTTATAAAACATGCTCATATTTTTACACACAGATTGCATCAACATATATATATATATAAATAACACGATTGCAAAGGTATTTTAAATAATAGGAATAAGTGAAAACGAAAACGAAAGCGAAAGCAGAAATGACTTAAATTCGGATATTGTATCTTTTGGCAATCAAAATTACGTATCGAATCGTATGACACTAAGTCTTGTAGGTAAAATAGCGTAGTATTTATCAGAAATTAATTATTCTCTTTTTCAAAGATTCCTAAAGACTATTTTTGTTGACAAAAACTATTGGAGTATGCTAAAAGTATATTTGTCACTATATGAAAGAAATCAATAGTAATGCGTTTTTGCAATTCATACTAGATTTACATGAAGGTATATCATACAATGTATACACATCCACGTTCATTTTTCTTTATAGAGGTTTTTAACTCTTACATTGAACGATCATATATAATAGGGAAACAAATGTACTAAGTGTCAAGTTGAATGGAATTTAACTTCATAAAAAACTACCTTGACCTAAATCTTTAACGTGAAGCGGCCCTGGAGAGACCAACGGACAGATAAACGAACGGTAAGACAGACGAACGGACGCACAGACCAATAAACATAACGCCCCAAAGTTGAGCATAAAATATTAACATTTAGTGCCATTTGAAACAATCAAAAGCGACAGGTCTAGTAATGTTATAAGTAATTAGTTTATTATGAAAATTAGAATCAACCTTGACCAAAACCTCTAACATAAAGCGTGGCAGACGGACGAACGGAGGCACAGACAGAAAAGCACAATGCCATAGGTGGGGCATTGACACACAGACGCGGTAGGGACCTTTATACATCCCTCACTATAACGACGACAACAAAAAAGAAGACACGATGTACACAAATCCATAACAACTAATAAAGACACCATGTATCTTAATGTAGTAAATTTTTATTTATATGATTCTAAATTGGATAAAAAAAAATGACATATGTAAATGGTATTTGAAGAAAAGTTGTTATGTTACATTTACTTTTTCGCTGTTTCTTGGAGCATTATATTTTTTGAATATGGCAACAAAATCCTGCATGTCACCGTAGTTCAGTTCTGTTTACAGATATTAATAAAAATATGGAATTGAAATGGGGAATATAACAAAAACCCGACAAAAGGGAAGATAACAGCCGAAGCCCCCAATGAGTCTCCAACAGAGCGACAAAATCTCGCAAACGGAGGCAGGGCGTTCTCCTGGCACCTAAACAAAATGTACTTGTTTATATACATTCTTATTATAATAGGAACAAAATCAAATAAATAATGGTAGTTAGTATTGAAATGTTGTTTATTGTTCTTAGCTTATATCATATATCTTGTGTTTTAGAATTTAGAATGATGTAACAACGCTTAAACATGTATATATGCAGTCTTTCCCTG
This sequence comes from Mytilus galloprovincialis, assembly GCF_965363235.1. Lineage (NCBI taxonomy): Eukaryota > Metazoa > Mollusca > Bivalvia > Mytilida > Mytilidae > Mytilus > Mytilus galloprovincialis. Next base: position 53,552,594 of record NC_134845.1, read on the forward strand.
GTAAGTTAATTTGTTATGATGAGGGTAATTATAAGTACAATCATTATGGTTTATTGAAACTATAGTTAGGATCAGTTATATCGTTTCCTCAGATTAAATAGAATTATAGTCTATCATAGAACTGTGTTTTAGTCACTGATGCGTCTTTTGTAGACGAAACGCGCGTCTGGCGCAAAGACAAAATTTCAATCACAGAGGTGGATTTAGGGAGAGGCCCGTGCCCACCCTGTTCTGGGAAACATTTAGTTGATTATATAGAGAATCACTGAGGCATAATCGGAGCGTCCCCCCTCTTAGGCAGTCAGTTGGACGCCTAGGTGTCACTGAATGAAGATCAAAAGATTAGAATTACATAATGCTAATCTTTTAATTACCTTGAGTTTAACTACGCATTCAACATTCACTAAGTGTCACACATTAATACACATTTAATTTCCACAGTACAAGCAAGTGAAAATGTTTTCTGGAATGAATCAAAAAGTTCAGAATACAAACATGTATTTTTTAATACACTATCGATCGTGTCAGTTTCATATGTTTGTTCCAAGTATTTGAAGAAAAAAAATCATAAAAATGTTCTATTGTATTATTTACTTTAATTACTAGAATTCGTATAAAAAATCCACACATGAATCCTACAATCTAATTTAATAAGTTGCATGGCTATCACTTACTTTTCGTTGGTTAATAGCTACACCAAAAGTCGTCGATGCGCTTTAAATAGCGTTATTAGATGGTTAACGAACAAGACTTAAATGAGATTAATTTCATTCCCGGCATGCTCAAAGACTTAAACTACGTCACATAAGTCAGGAAGTTTGATAAAATAAAATTAATAATTCCCAATTTTCTCCTTTATTACTTTTCATATCGAAATAAAACATGGATGAATATGTTTTTTATGGTATTATGAACATAATAAGATGAAAAGTGAAAAATCGCGAATTATCCCTTTAATGACAATTAGTATCATAGCATCCGTATAATTAAAAAAGCAACTGAGTCATCAACTTCTTCTAAGAATATTATAGTTCAGTGTATCAAGACCGAGATCAAGCTAAAGACAAGTGCTGTAGAAATTATTAAAATGATTTAATAACATTTGTCCATGTACTAGCAAAATGACTTTCTTAGTGCTTATAACAATGCAGTGGCGGATCCAGAACTTTTTATTCCTGGGGCAGTATGGCTTAAAACAAAAATCTCAAATGTCATTGCCTCAATGGCAATTACGCAGTAGCAACTAAAATGTGTTACAGGGTTATAAGCACCTCAGATCAACATTGTATGAATCTATTGTATATAAACTTTTTTATTCCTGAGGTCATACTACTATTGTTATGCCCCCACCATATTGAGTTTTATCCTTGTTTTTTTCTGTAAGTATGTACGTCCCTTACTTGTACGTACGTCCATACATCCCAAAATTGATTTCTGTTCTCTTACTTTAGTTTGCCTGAACCAAATTTTATGAAACTTATACGCAACCACAAAACACAAGTCAAGTTTGAATTTTGTTGGCGTCACTTTTACCATTCTAGATGTAAAGGGGTGAAATTTTCAGTATACCCTATCAAGTATATATACCTTTATATATAAAACATAAACATAAAAACGGTCTTTAGATTTAAAAGTATAGATATATAAGAATGTGTCCCCAGTACACGCATGCCCCATCTGCACTATCATTTTCTATGTTCAGTGGACCGTGAAAATGGAGTAAAAACTCTAATTTGGCATTAAAATTAGAAAGATTATATCATAGGGAACAACTATAATACTAAAATGACGAGGTCCAATTTATCAGCCGTCATGGGGTAAAAACGACAAATCAAAGAATTCAATTTTATATATATCCAATATAGGACAATGGTGTTGATTTAAAAAAAATTACAGCACTCTTCCACATAATTAATATTCACCGGTTACCTATTACTTATCGGTACGTTTCTCATCTGACAGGCGCACCACCAAACAGTGTATTTCGGATTTTGCCATGTACACGGGTCATAGTCACAGGGTTGACACTACTAAATTCAATCATTGTCAAATTGTTCCCTATTGTAGTATTATAAGCAGTAAGGCAGCAACCATTTGATTTTCTGGGGGGGGGGGGGGGGGGGGCTATGGTTTTTTTTGGAAAAAAAAGTTTGTTTCCAGTTTTTGGAGAAAAAAATAATTTGTTTTTGATTCTGAGAAAAAAAAATTGTTTGTTTCAGCCTCAGCTGCCACTATATGTAATGCTAAAATTGAAAGAAAAAAAAATTGTTTTCGACTTGTCAAGAAAAAAATAGATTGTTTTTCGTCCAGAAAAAAAACCATAGCCCCCCCCCCCCCAGAAAATCAAATGGTTGCTGCCTAAGACTTTCTAAGATGACAATACGAGTACTAAAGTAAAATCTGGACTTAAAATAAGGCGTATAGGTACAGTTTTCAATTTGTTAGCGGGCATGACATAAAACAGCGAATCAAAGAATTCAACTTTATTTATAACTAAATTAATAAATATAGGACAATGCTGTTGATTAAAAAATACTCCATTCCAGGAACTTTTGTTTTCAATTAATATTACCAGTAATTGATATAAGTTCCAGGTCGACGGGTTCAAACAGACAGATTTTGAAAGCAGAGAACACTGTGCATCTTGTAATCGGCATGACTTTATCAGATGGCAATCCCAATACTAAAATAAGGAGTAGGCATAGTTATATACTTTAATTCAGTCACAGACCCGCGATATCACGGGTGTGTTCTAGTGTGTACTAAGTTTCAAATTGTTTGGACTTGAACTTCATCAAAAGCTACCTTGACCAAAAACTTTAACCTGAATGGGACAGACGAACGGACGGAAGGACGGACGGACGAAGAGATGCACAGACCAGAAAACATAATGCCCATAAATGGGGCAGAAAAAGTGATTTTTGGAAATTGCTGGCGAGACAATGGTTTAGTTTAAAAAATCAAAACAGTGATTTAAATACATATTTAAAATAATACACGTCATTTAAAATAATACACGTCAATAACCTATTTGAAATAATACACATATACAGTTACAAACTTTCCAGAGGTGCTGTCCAGCACTTTGATTTTCCGCCTCGTTACGCTTAGCAACTACGAAAAAAATATAGTTTTATATACAATATATAGCAAAAAATCTCAAGTGACGGATACTTTTGGACACACTCTGTATATATATATATATATATATATCAGAAAACCATTGATTACACCCTTTCAAATTTTGGATCAGTGAATGATAAGAATATGTTATAAACTGCTACAGATATAAAACTCTTAGAATCTGTTCTAAATATGAACTGTCGAAAAAAGTATTTTTTTTTAACTAAAGCTCTACGAATCTTTTCGAACTGTCCAAGTTGTAGTTCATAAGAAATTCCTAGAGTAGACTTGCCCAACTATGTTCTTTACTAGAACTACTTCTTTAAGGAAGTTTTAGTTTTAGATTAAATAAATAAATAGTTAATAAGTTTCTTCTTTATGCACATAAATTTCAACAGCGGTATACTACTGTTTCCTTTATATTGCCAATATATTTCAGTGGACATTCGGCATGGTATTTCAGTTCGTGGTTCATATAAATGATCATTTGGGTGCATTTTTCTTATTGTTCGTTAGCTTTATACTTCTAATTTTTCATGGCTTATTTTTTTTAGGGGGGATTGTTTAACCATGTCTAACATAATACACTTGAATCAAACAACTAGTCCGAGATTACTCTGCCGTCAGTCGGCACCAGAAGCTACGAAGCAGCGCATCTATTTTGGGTGAGCAAATATCCACTTTTTGATATGGGACGAGCTCTGACGTGCCACGGCCCCAGCTTGTCTGGCAAAACAGCCGTTGGACGTCAGAGTAATCTCGGACTATCAAACAACATGATATGTTACAGGCACTGTACGTGATCCGGGCATCCTGAATTAATACACCTTTTAAAACACAAGACATGGGTAAAATCTCTTTTTTTCTAGGGACGGACCCTGTATTTTGAAAGTTGTGTAATTCCATAAAATTAACTTCTGCCTTAACAGGGATGTATTTTAGAATAAACAAATAAATAAAATCTGATTTAGATTTAATTTAGTTTTGTGCTCATTGGATTCTATTACGACTATTTAGATAAGTATGGCTTTTTAGTGACTATGATCGAATTTGATGAGGATCACATTTAAAGGGAGATAGGCAGCAGATCAATCCAACTTGGCTTTTAAACGAGACATGTCTTCAAAAATAGATACGGTAGAAACAAAACTTGGCAGGGGAGGGAGGAGTTAAAGATTGAAAAGAGGATCAAAGCAAATCATTTTTTTTCTAAGTTTACTTAATATTTTATAGAAATTAGCAGCAAATCAATCAGACTTTGCTTAGATGAGACATGTCTTCAAAAATTAATACAGTAAAAAACAAAATTTGGAGGGGGGAGGGGGAGTTAAAGATTGAAAAGAGGATCAAAGCAAAACATTTTTTTCTTCGGTTAACTTAATATTTCAAATTTATGTTGGTTTCTCCTCGTTTCATCTTCCTCAAAGCATATTATTGATGGAAAGAAAGGCAAGAAGTTTATACCCAATAACCCTAGCAGTTTTGATTTGTCTTACAATTTAAAAAAGTACAACAAACGAAACTAAATTGTAGGAGATTTAGATAATACGTCGACAGCAACCAAACTACAAAAACAAATTAAGGACATATAGAGGGCAACATATCGTATAGTTTTCAACAATAGATAAGTTCTACATGATATCGTCACTAATTTAAATAAAATTTGAGAATAAGTTAAAGAGAAACGTTTGAAAAAAATCTACTGTTAAGTCAAAAACCTCCAAATAATATATCAATTATGTTAGAAGCCTAGATATAAAAAAAGTTAATAACTTAACACTTACCAATCTTTAATTACGTGTACATAAAAGCGCATTTCTCCTTTTCTTTACCCAACAAGAAATTTTCATAGAGCCCTGCATTGCGGAAAATCGTCCGGATATTTCCAAAATGTTCACGTAAATTGATGGCGTCATGTGCTAAAACTGCTATCGGTCAATCAAATCGGTATATATGATTTAATCTGCACACTCTGAATGAACCTTTAACCGAACTCCTACGTTATCGCCAGGTATGCTAGTACAGGAAATGTAAATCATATATACCGTCTTGCTTGGTCAATAACTATAAATCACTACATGTTTTTTTTCCAGATTATGTCATTATGGAAGCTATCTGAATCTGGTTTCAGCTTTCATTGTCCTGTTCAGTCGCATTGGAAACATATAGCAGAACACCGTTGTGGTTCTGTGGACAGTTACTTCTGCTTGTTTAATCGGAACGATCATTATTTTACTGAATTTTGTAGAAAACAGTCAGATTTCGAAGCACCAGGTCAGTTTTTCTCGTTTGCACATTATATATACAAATGAATGTAATATTACTCACTCACTGTATGAACTATTATTTTTTTCATAAAAAAATAGTTTTACTTAGTATATCAAATTACCAATGCAATATTTTTGATATTACCAAAATTGGTCCCAAGATATACCATGCTTAATTATAATGAAATCTGATATATAAAACTATCGTCAAATGATATAGGTTAACTCAATTATAAAATATTGTTGCCTATGGTTTTACCTGCTTTTTGACTAGTTACTATATTTGTATTTGATAGGACAAAAGCTTATAGTTGCTGGGTCATCTAATGGAACATTGCAAGGCGCTGATTGCAACAGTGAGTTCTACCAGCCTTTCAAATTCCTATCGTCGGGGAGCAGTCGATGTGTTTATGAGAAATCGTATTGCAGTGGGGAGGGACAAGTTGTTTTTACAAATGGTACATTGGAAAATGACAGATCCTGCCGCTGTGATTATACGAGAGGATATGATTTCGTTAATAAACCAAGACACCGATGTTATTGTGCACCTTCTGAGGAAGATTGTTCCTGTCATCTTAAGTTATGTCAATCTAACTACATTTTATCACCAGGTATGCAAGTGCAGGAACTTTATTGTAAACTTTTCAAAGGACATTTGTTCCAAATATTTTTACAGACTTGGAAAATAATGCAGACATATATGCTTTTAATCCTGTTACTGAAATTAGATAGTTAATAAATGCAATGATATTGCCCCCGTCACACTAGACCACGATCTCACCACGCTAACTTCGATCTAAATTGAATTCAAATAGTTGTGAGGTCGCAGTATGAGTGGCATGCAAATGTAAATTTTCGTTGTTTTCACGTTGCTATGCTACTACGTCTTCTGTAACACATCATCAAACGACAACCACTGAATGACAGACTCCTGACTATGGACAGGCACATACATACAGAATCAGCTGGATTCCAACCCTCCCCCTACAACGGCCCGCTATGATTATATCACGTTATCACCACGGTTTTCTATGACCTCTCTACGATTATCACAATCCTACTACGCTCAACACGTTCTCACTATGACCATACCACGATTTGTCCGATTCCAAAACGATCTTGCCAAGCTTCTACTGCGATTATACCACGCTCTTACCATGATCAGACTACTAGTACGATCATACCACGTCTTTTTGATTTTTGAACCAATTCTGGGAAGAAGTGCATCCACCATCTCTGGTCGCGTTCTTAAAACAATAAACAAGGAAGGTTCATCCTCGTTTGGTAACTATAAAAAAGAAGATGTGGTATGATTGCCAATGAGACAACTATCCACAAAAGACCAAAATGACACAGACATTAACAACTATAGGTCACCGTACGGCCTTTAACAATGAGCAAAGCCCATACCGCATAGTAAGCCAAAATAGGCCCCGATAAGACAATGTAAAACAATTCAAACGAGAAAACTAACGGCCTTATTTATGTAAAAAAATGAACGAAAAACAAATATGTAACACATAAACAAACGGCAACCACTGAATTACAGGCTCCTCACTTGGGACAGGCACATACATAAACTATGTGGCGGGGTTAAACATGTTAGCGGGATCCCAACCCTCCCCCTAACCTGGGACAGTGGTATAAAGTATACTAGTTCATCAATTATTCATAATGATCATAATGCCCAAACAGTAGACTCTTTTCGGTTGATAACCGTGGACGATACTACATCGTCTAAAGCTTTTTTCTTTTTCTTTGTCCTTGCTGTCTCAATAACACTACAATGGCCTGGGCCCGTATGCTTAAAGCTACTTAAGTTAAGATTTTCCTTAGTAAACACTTAAGTTAAGGAAACTCCGCCCTTTTTATCTAAGTGGTATGCATAAAAATTCTTAAACTAAGTATTTCATAAGTAAAATCTTAGTTGTTTTTAGTCACGCCCTGAAAACTTAAGAGGTATGCAAAAAACTCCTTATACTAAGGAAACGCCTAAGATAACACTTAAGTCTAAGGTACATATAGAGCTACATATGTACCTTAAATTTTCAAAAATAGTTAAAAATCAGTCGAAAGTTTGCGTTTTTGGTAGAACATTAATATGTTAACCTACAATTTGATTGATCAATATGTAGATCAGTAATAAAATACTAATTATTCGTTTATTTATTGCTAAATAATAAGAAAATATTAACGATCAAATTGTTAAAATACACCGCGCGGTGTCAATTGTAACTGTTAGTTTGAACCGAATCAAGGAATGAAGAGACAGCATGCAAAATCACATTTTCTATGTGTGTGGGGGTTATTTTTTTTTTTTGGGGGGGGGGGGGGGTGCGTCATTTGAATTTTCAATTCAGTTTTATTCTAAAGATGTAGGGCGTACCCTAAAAAAAATTCACTTACAGGGACAAAATCAGAAGCGGATTTCTTTCATAAGGGGGAGCATGGACCTCCATTTTGTTGAAACAATTAGGTTGATTGTTTAGAATCACTGTTACGGCAATCAGAAGTACATCTGGTACACCCCTATGGAATTCGACGGTTATGTAAGGCATTTATAATACCTTACTCGTAATGGTATTAAATTATATGGCGGTTCCGAAAATATTGTACGTTATGATGTGGAGAATATACTTCCTGTACTATTGTGTTTAAGTAAAGATTGTAGAACTTTTGGAAAATATCCTAGTAAGTTTGTATATGGATTTCTTTGAAAACAAATCTACCCTCCCCCTTTTTTATGCATTTGTATGCATTTCCCATGGACCCTATGGGAAATGCATACAAAAGCTTTTCTCACCACTTGACGTCCGTCGTCCGTCGTCCGTCGTCGTCCGGCGTCGTCCGTCGTCGTCGTCGTTAACAATTTACATTTTGAACTTCTTCTAGAGAACCATTGAATGGAATGGAACCAAACATGGCATGAATGTTCCTTATGAGGTGCTGACCAAGTGTTGTTACTTTGTAGCCGATCCATCATCCAAGATGGCCGCCAGCGGGGGACTTAGTTTAACATAGGACGCTATGGGAAATGCATACAAATTTCTTCTTTTAGAGAACCATTGAATGGAATGAAACCAAACATGGCATGAATGTTCCTTATGAGTTGCTGACTATGTGTTGTTACTTTGTTGCCGATCCATCATCCAAGATGGCCGCCAGCCGGGGACTTAGTTTTACATAGGTCCCTATGGGAACTGCATACAAATGACTTCTTTTAGAGAACCACTGAATGGAATAAAACCAAACATAGCATGAATTATCCTTATGGGGTGCTGACCAAGTGTTGTTACTTTGTAGCCGATCCATCATCCAAGATGTCCGCCATCGGGGGACTTAGTTTAACATAGGACCCTATCGGAAATGCATACAAATGACTTCTTTTAGAGAACCACTGAATGGAATGAAACCAAACATGGCATGAATGTTCCTTATGAGGTGCTGCCCAAGTGTTGTTACTTTGTTGCTGATCCATCATCCAAGATGGCCGCCAGCCGGGGACTTAGTTTAACATAGGACCCTATGGAAAATGCATACAAATGACTTCTTTTAGAGAACCACTGAATGAAATAAAACCAAACATAGCATGAATGTTCCTTATGGGATGCTGACCAAGTGTTGTTACTTTGTAGCCGATCCATCATCCAAGATGGCCGCCAGCGGGGGACTTAGTTTAACATAGGACCCTATGGGAAATGCATACAAATGACTTCTTCTAGAGAACCACTAAATGGAATGAAACCAAACATAGCGTGAATGTTCCTTATGGAGTGTTGACCAAGTGTTGTTACTTTGTAGCTGATCCATTATCCAAGAAGGCTGCCAGCGGGGGACTTAGTTTAACATAGGACCCTATTGGAAATGCATACAAATCACTTCTTCTAGTGAACCACTGAATGGAATGAAACCAAACATGGCATGAATGTTCCTTATGTGGTGCTGACCAAGTGTTGTTACTTTGTAGCTGATCCATCATTCAAGATGGCCGCCAGCGTGGGACTTAGTTAAACATAGGACCCTATGGGAAATGCATACAAATGTCTTCTTTTAGAGAACCACTGAATGGAATGAAATCAAACATGACATGAATGTTCCTAATGTGGTGCTGACCAAGTGTTGTTACTGTGTAGCCGATCCATCATCCAAGATGGCCGCCAGCAGGGGACTTAGTTTAACATAGGACCCTATGGGAAATGCATACAAATGACTTCTTTTAGAGAACCACTGAATGGAATAAAACCAAACATGGCATGAATGTTCCTTATGAGGTGCTGACCAAGAGTTGTTCCTTTGTAGCCGATCCGTCATCCAAGATGGCCGCCAGCGGGGGACTTTTGAATGAAATTAAACATGTTCCTTTCCTTATAAATGAGGTTGTGTTGTCACTTTTAGCCAAATTTTATATTTTTTTATATGATTTCAAAAACCCAAGTAGAATCAGGTGAGCGATACAGGCTCTTGAGAGCCTCTAGTTTGTTGTAAAAGGGAAGTGATAAAAATGTTAATTTCACATCAAAATAGATTTTTTTTAAACCATAAACAAATGTAAGCAGGGGGTCTGGAAAGGGAGGTGGCAGCGCATAATAAGCTGAACGATTATAGTGAACATTTTATTGAAAAAGATGTTTTGTAAAATTATTTGTTAGCACAATATTAATGTCATGCTTACAATGCTACACTCAGTCTTGTGCTACGCAACTGAAACCTTGATCTTGTTTAATAGCGTTTAAAATATATTGTCTCCAGAAAATATTACAACCATGAAAGATAATTAAAGATTAAGTAGAGGAAAGTTTTGGATTACCGAAATATTTTTCTTCCAATGCTCAACCGTCAAAACATCAACCATAAAAAGCGTTGTCTTATATGCGCCAGTTGTTATCATTATACTATGTTAAGTTTTATTGAATTGTTTTACATACCTATCAATTTAATCCCAGCTCTTTAAAATAAAAAGCACTAGAACACACACTCGAAATCGCGGGCATTCAGAGTGTAGTTTAAAGTATGTAAAGTGTTGTTAGAAGAATTTTGTAAAATATTGAATGACTGGAGAATTTCAGCAAAAGTATCTTAAGTCATAGGTTATTGGGGACAGGGTTTTTTTTTGTTTTTTTTTTTTATCCCTCCTCCTTTATTTTCAAAGTTCAATTTTTTAGTTTTCTGTCAATTTCAATATGAACATATTACCTTTAGTATGTAATGAACATTTAAGTAAGAAGCCTGTAATTCAGTGGTTGTCGTTTGTTTATGTGTTACATATTTGTTTTTCGTTCATTTTTAGCTCACCTGGCCTAAAGGGCCAAGTGAGCTTTTCCCATCACTTGACGTCCGGCGTCCGTCGTCCGGCGTCCGTCGTCCGGCGTCGTTAACTTTTAAAAAAATCTTCTCCTCTGAAACTACTGGGCTAAATTTAACCAAACTTAACCACAATCATCATTAGGGTATCTAGTTTAAAAAATATGTCCGGTGACCCGGCCAACCAACCAAGATGGCCGCCATGGCTAAAAATAGAACATAGGGGTAAAATGAAGATTTTGGCTTATAACTCAAAAACCAAAGCATTTAGAGCAAATCTGACACGAGTAAAATTGTTTATCAGGCCAAGATCTATCTGCCCTGAAATTTTCAGATGAATTGAACAACCTGTTGTTGGGTTGCTGTCCCTAAATTGGTAATTTTACGGAAATTTTGCTGTTTTTTGGTTATTATCTTGAATATTATCATAGATAGAGATAAACTGTAAACAGCAATAATGTTCAGCAAAGTAAGATCTACAAATAAGTCAAATGACCAAAATTGTCAGTTTACCCCTTAAGGAGTTATTGCCCTTTATAGAAATTTTTTAACAATTTTCATAAATTTTTGTAAATTTTTGTAAATTTTTAGAATATATTTTCCACTGTAATTACTGAGCCAAGTTCATTATAGATAGAGATAATTGTAGCAACAAGAATGTACAGTAAAGAAAGATCTACAAACACATCACGATCACCAAAACACAATTTCGTCGTGAATTTATCTGTGTCCATTGTTTAATATGCACCAAGGTGAGCGACACAGGCTTTTGAGAGCCTCTAGTTGGTTATTATCTTGAATACTATTATAGATAGAGATAAATTGTAAACAGCAATAATGTTCAACAAAATAAGATTTACAAATAAGTCAACATGACCGAAATGGTCAGTTGACCCCTTTAGGAGTTATTGCCCTTTATAGTCAATTTTTAACCATTTTTCGTAAATCTTAGTAATCTTTTACAAAAATCTTCTCCTCTGAAACTACTGGGCCAAATTGAATCAAACTTGGCCACAAGCATCATTAGGGTATCTAGTTTGAGAATTGTGTCCGGTGACCCGGTCAACTAACCAAGATGGCCGTCATGGCTAAAAATAGAACATTGGGGTAAAATGCAGTTGTTGGCTTATAACTCAAAAACCAAAGCATTAAGAGCAAATCTAATATGGGTTAAATTGTTTATCAGGTCAAGATATATCTGCCCTGCAAATTTCAGATGAATCCAACAACCCGTTGTTGGGTTGCTGCCCCTGAATTGGTAATTTTAAGGAAATTTTGCTGTTTTTGATTATTATCTCAAATAATATTATAGATAGAGATAAACAGTAAACAGCAATAATGTTCAGCAAAGTAAGATTTACAAATAAGTCAACACGACCGAAATGGTCAGTTGATCCCTTTAGGAGTTATGGTCCTTTATAGTCAATTTTTAACCATTTTTCGTAAATCTTAGTTATCGTTTACAAAAATCTTCTCCTCTAAAACTACTGGGCCAAATTAAACCAAACTTGGCCACAATCATCATTAGGGTATCTAGTTTAAAATTGTGTCCAGTAACCGGGTCAACCAACCAAGATGGCCATCATGGCTTAAATTAGATAATAGGGGTAAAATGCAGTTTTTGGCTTATAACTAAAAAATTAAAGCATTTAGAGAAAATCCGACATCGAGTTAAATTGTTTATCAGGTCAAGATCTATCTGCCCTGAAAATTTCAGATGAACCGAACAACCCGTTGTTGGGTTGCTGCCCCTGAATTGGTAGTTTTAACGAAATTTTGCTGTTTTTGATTATTATCTTGAATAATATTATAGATAGAGATAAACTGTAAAAAGCAATAATGTTCAGCAAAATAAGATTTACAAATAAGTCAACATGACCGATATGGTCAGTTGACCCCTTGAGAATTATTGCCGTTTATAGTCAATTTTTAACCATTTTTCGTAAATCTTAGTAATCTTTTACAAAAATCTTCTCCTCTCAAACTACTGGGCCAAATTAATCCAAACTTGGCTACAATCATCATTGGGGTATCTAGTTTAAAAAAATGTGTGGCGTGACCCTGCCAACCAACCAATATGGCCGCCATGGCTAAAAATAGAACATAGGTGTAAAATGTAGATTTTGGCTTATAACTCTAAAACCAAAGCATTTAGAGCAAATCTGACACTGGTAAAATTGTTTATCAGGCCAAGATCTATCTGCCCTGAAATTTTCAGATGAATTAAACAACCGGTTGTTGGGTGGCTGCCCCTAAATTGGTAATTTTAAGGAAATTTTACTGTTTTTGGTTATTATCTTGAATATTATTATAGATAGAGATAAACTGTAAACAGCAATAATGTTCAGCAAAGTAAGATCTACAAATAAGTCAAATGACCAAAATTGTCAGTTTACCCCTTAAGGAGTTATTGCCCTTTATAGTCATTTTTTTAACAATTTTCATAAATTTTTGTAAATTTTTGTAAATTTTTAGAATATATATTTCCACTGTAATTACTGGGCCAAGTTCATTATAGATAGAGATAATTGTAGCAACAAGAATGTACAGTAAAGAAAGATCTACAAACACATCACGATCACCAAAACACAATTTCGTCGTGAATTTATCTGTGTCCATTGATTAATATGCACCAAGGTGAGCGACACAGGCTTTTGAGAGCCTCTAGTTGGTTATTATCTTGAATACTATTATAGATAGAGATAAATTGTAAACAGCAATAATGTTCAACAAAATAAGATTTACAAATAAGTCAACATGACCGAAATGGTCAGTTGACCCCTTTAGGAGTTATTGCCCTTTATAGTAAATTTTTAACCATTTTTCGTAAATCTTAGTAATCTTTTACAAAAATCTTCTCCTCTGAAACTACTGGGCCAAATTGAATCAAACTTGGCCACAAGCATCATTGGGGTATCTAGTTTAAAAAAAAATGTGTGGCGTGACCCTGCCAACCAACCAATATGGCCGCCATGGCTAAAAATAGAAATCCGACATCGGGTTAAATTGTTTATCAGGTCAAGATCTATCTGCCCTGAAAATTTCAGATGAACCGAACAACCCGTTGTTGGGTTGCTGCCCCTGAATTGGTAGTTTTAACGAAATTTTGCTGTTTTTGATTATTATCTTGAATAATATTATAGATAGAGATAAACTGTAAAAAACAATAATGTTCAGCAAAATAAGATTTACAAATAAGTCAACATGACCGATATGGTCAGTTGACCCCTTTAGGAGTTATTGCCCTTTATAGTCAATTTTTAACCATTTTTCGTAAATCTTAGTAATATTTTACAAAAATCTTCTCCTCTGAAACTACTGGGCCAAATTAATCCAAACTTGGCTACAATCATCATTGGGGTATCTAGTTTAAAAAAATGTGTGGCGTGACCCTGCCAACCAACCAATATGGCCGCCATGGCTAAAAATAGAACATAGGTGTAAAATGTAGATTTTGGCTTATAACTCTAAAACCAAAGCATTTAGAGCAAATCTGTCACTGGTAAAATTGTTTATCAGGCCAAGATCTATCTGCCCTGAAATTTTCAGATGAATTTAACAACCGGTTGTTGGGTGGCTGCCCCTAAATTGGTAATTTTAAGGAAATTTTACTGTTTTTGGTTATTATCTTGAATATTATTATAGATAGAGATAAACTGTAAACAGCAATAATGTTCAACAAAATAAGATTTACAAATAAGTCAACATGACCGAAATGGTCATTTGACCCCTTTAGGAGTTATTGCCCTTTATAGTAAATTTTTAACCATTTTTCGTAAATCTTAGTAATCTTTTACAAAAATCTTCTCCTCTGAAACTACTTGGCCAAATTGAATCAAACTTGGCCACAAGCATCATTGGGGTATCTAGTTTGAAAATTGTGTCCGGTGACCCGGTCAACTAACCAAGATGGCCGTCATGGCTAAAAATAGAACAGTGGGGTATAATGCAGTTGTTAGCTTATAACTCAAAAACCAAAGCATTAAGAGCAAATCTAATATGGGTTAAATTGTTTATCAGGTCAAGATATATCTGCCCTGCAAATTTCAGATGAATCCAACAACCCGTTGTTGGGTTGCTGCCCCTGAATAGGTAATTTTAAGGAAATTTTTGTTGTTTTTGATTATTATCTCAAATAATATTATAGATAGAGATAAACAGTAAACAGCAATAATGTTCAGCAAAGTAAGATTTACAAATAAGTCAACACTACCGAAGTGGTCAGTTGACCCATTAAGGAGTAATTGCCCTTTATAATCAATTTTTAACCATTTTTATACGACCGCAAAATTCGTCGTCGTCGTCGTCGTCGTCCGAATACTTTTAGTTTTCGCACTCTAACTTTAGTAAAAGTGAATGGAAATCTATGAAATTTTAACACAAGGTTTATGACCACAAAAGGAAGGTTGGTATCGATTTTGGGAGTTTTGGTCCTAACATTTTAGGAATTAGGGGCCAAAAAGGGCCCAAATAAGCATTTTCTTGGTTTTCGCACTATAACTTTAGTTTAAGTTAATAGAAATCTATGAAATTTTGACACAAGGTTTATGACCACAAAAGAACGGTTGGGATTGATTTTGGGAGTTTTGGTTTCAACAGTTTAGGAATTAGGGGCCAAAAAAGGGCCCACATAAGCATTATTCTTGGTTTTCGCACAATAACTTTAGTTTTAGTAAATAGAAATCAATGAAATTTAAACACAATGTTAATGACTACAAAAGATAGGTTGGTATTGATTTTGGGAGTTTAGGTCCCAACAGTTTACGAATAAGGGGCCAAAAAGGGACCCAAATAAGCATTTTTCTTGGTTTTCGCACCATAACGTTAGTATAAGTAAATAGAAATCTATGAAATTTAAACACAAGGTTTATGACCATAAAAGGAAGGTTGGTATTGATTTTGGGAGTTTTGGTCCCAACAGAATAAGGGGCCCAAAGGGTCCAAAATTAAACGTTGTTTGATTTCATCAAAATTGAATAATTGGGGTTCTTTGATATGCCGAATCTAACTTTCATGACTGTGTATGTAGATTCTTAACTTTTGGTCCCGTTTTCAAATTGGTCTACATTAAGGTCCAAAGGGTCCAAAATTAAGCTTAGTTTGATTTTGACAAAAAATGAATCAGTTAGGTTCTTTGATATGCTGAATCTAAAAATGTACTTAGATTCTTGATTATTGGCCCAGTTTTCAAGTTGGTCCAAATCGGGGTCCAAAATTTAACTTTGTTTGATTTCATCAAAAATTGAATAAATGGGGTTCTTTGATATACCAAATCTTATTTTGTATGTAGATTCTTCATTTTTGGTCCTGTTTTCAAATTGGTCTACACTAAAGTCCAAAGGGTCCAAAATTAAACTTAGTCTGATTTTAACAAAAATTGAAATCTTGGGGTTCTTTGATATGCTGAATCCAAAAATGTACTTAGATTTTTTATTATGGGCCCAGTTTTCAAGTTGGTCCAAATCAGGATCTAAAATTATTATATTAAGTATTGTGCAATAGCAAGTCTTTTCAATTGCACAGTATTGCGCAATGGCAAGAAATATCTAATTGCACAATATTGTGAAATAGCAAATTTTTTTTAATTAGAGTTATCTTTCTTTGTCCAGAATAGTAAGCAAGAAATATCTAATTGCAAAATATTGTGCAATAGCAAGATTTTTTTTTAATTGGAGTTATCTTTCTTTGTCCAGAATCAACTTAAATCTTTGTTATATACAATATACAATGTATATTCACTTTTTACTACCAACTGATAAATTAAAATAATCTTTACCATTCAGTGGTAACAAGCAGTTTTTTTACATCTTAATATTTTATGATGTATTTAAATGAGTAGTTATTGTTGCAAACTCCATTAGAAATTTTAATTGAGATTAGTTTTGGAATAAGGGAAAGGGGGATGTGATTAAAAAAAATTGGGTTCAATTTTTCTCATTTGAAATTTCATAAATAAAAAAGAAAATTTCTTCAAACATTTTTTTGAGAGGATTAATATTCAACAGCATAGTGAATTGCTCTAAGAGAAAACAAAAATTTTAAGTTCATTAGAACACATTCATTCTGTGTCAGAAACCTATGCTGTGTCAACTATTTAATCACAATCCAAATTTAGAGCTGAATCCAGCTTGAATGTTGTGTCCATACTTGCCCCAACCGTTCAGGGTTCAACCTCTGCGGTCGTATAAAGCTACGCCCTGCGGAGCATCTGGTTCTAAAATTTTAGCATTCTTTTAAAAAATCTTCTTCTCTGAAACTACTGGGCCAAATTTAACCAAACTTGGCCACAATCATCATTTGGGTATCTTATTTTCAAAAATGTGTGGCGTGACCCTGCCAACCAACCAAGATGGCCATGGCTAAAAATAGTACATAGGGGCGAAATGTAGATTTTGGCTTATATCTCTGAAACCAAAGCATTTAGAGCAAATCTGTCACTGGTACAATTGTTTATCAGGTCAAGATCTATCTGCCCTGAAATTTTCTGACAAAACTGACAACCTGTTGTTGGGTTGCTGCCCCAGAATTAGTAATTTTAAGGAAATTTTGCTGTTTTTGGTTATTATCTTGAATATTATTATAGATAGAGATAAACTGTAAACAGTAATAATGTTCAGCAAAGTAAGATCTATAAATAAGTCAAATGACCAAAATTGTCAGTTTACCCCTTAAGGAGTTATTGCCCTTTATAGTCATTTTTTAACAATTTTCATAAATTTTTGTAAATTTTTGTAAATTTTTAGAGTATATTTTCCACTGTAATTACTGGGCCAAGTTCATTATAGATAGAGATAATTGTAGCAACAAAATGTACAGTAAAGTAAGATCTACAAACACATCACGATCACCAAAACACAATTTCGTCGTGAATTTATCTGTGTCCATTGTTTAATATGCACCAAGGTGACCGACACAGGCTCTTGATAGCCTCTAGTTGGTTATTATCTTGAATATTATTATAGATAGAGATGAACTGTTATCGGCAATAATGTTCAGCAAAGTTAGATTTACAAATAAGTCAACATGACCGAAATGGTCAGTTGACCCCTTAACCCTTTAACATTCAAGGATTTTTTACCTTTTCTTCCCGAATAAAGGATATCTGTTTTCAATCAATTGCACATTTCGATAAAAAGCTCACTCAAAGGACAAGTTAGACTCATCTGATAGATAATTGACCAAGTCTTCAGGAAAACTTGATTTAAGGAAAATAATTTCTTACGTTGGTCACGTGATATCCCTCAAAAGTCACGTGACATGCTGAATTAAAGTGACAAAAATGTACAATTCAAGCGGAAAAGCGGTTTTACAGACATTTAGTGACAAAAATAGAACATAGTTTTAGTGTTAAATTAATGCATGAAGACTTTCGGAAACGTTATCGGTGAAAACTGTATACAGAAAGATGCAAAACTTGTCTGATTGGTAGAAATATCAAGACTCGAAACACCGAAAAATAGTGGATTTTTTGAGAATTTTTGTCATAGTCAAATAAATGGCCCAAGTTTATGTTAAAGATGTACTATTCATAACTGCTTACAGAATAAGCCTTTAGGAAAGAATTTTGAGTAAATTTTGAATGAAAATCTGGTATTTTTGAGTGCCCAGGCTAAGAATGTAACAAAAACAGAGAGAGGGGAGAAAAAAAGGGGGGGGGCGGATTTTTTCTTTTTGATGTAAATCATGTATTTCAGTTGTCTTAATTGAAATTGAAAGTAAAGTTAAGTTAAGTTACATTTAATATAGGAATTTATTTTTTCATCCTCCGGCAGTGAGGTTTGAACACGCGATCATCCGGGTGTAAGTCTGTGCATCTTTCCACTGAGGCACAGAAACCATTGGGAAACTTATGAAATTTAAGCATATAAGTCACCTTCTCTGTAAGACTAGAAATTAATTTTGGGAGAACATAATCAAACTTCGTTTTCTTAAGAAGCTATTTTTTGAAAATTATTATTTTTTGAAGCAAATTTGTAAGAAAGTTATTCAGAAATGTTCGTTTTTTCGTCTATATGTCACTATTTCTATACCTTAGCGATACGATATCCAACACCCTCATAACCAGACACTAAAGAAATAAAGATTTGTTATTGCTATTCCGACTTGGCTAACAATTTTTAACACATTTTAGATGTTCTCATCTCTTTTGCTATAAAAACTGACAAAAGAAAACATGAAAATTCCTTGTAATTTGAGTTTGTTTCAGTGTTGATACTCTATGAATCAGATTTTTTGTATGTGTATGAGTTTTACTTACAGTTTTGATAGTATTCTTGTAAATGATCACTGCACAGTTATCAAAATTGTCATTTTAAAACAAAGAACAGCAACAATTTGTCTTGTGACATTTTGTGAAAATATTCAATTTAAAAATAGAAATAAAACAGTTTTCCTCCAAAAACATCTTGTCAATATAGGGCAAATTGGCATAATGCATTATATTTTGTTGGTTTCAGACACCAAAAATCAAGTTGGTGGTATACTGATCTTCAATTTGAGCCCACAACCACATATGTACGTCAAAAATTGTCAACGATACAAAACTTCATGCAAACTACTACGCCACAAATTTTGCTTAACGGTCAAATTGACCGGTAGGAACGTAAAAGGGTTAAGGAGTTATTGCCCTTTATAGTCAATTTTTAACCATTTTTCGTAAATCTTAGTAATCTTTTACAAAAATCTTCTCCTCTGAAACTACTGGACCAAATTAATCCAAACTTGGCCGCAATCATCTGTGGGGTATCTAGTTTAAAAAATTTGTCCGGTGACCCGGCCACCCAACCAAGATGGTAGCCATGGCTAAAAAAAAGAACATTGGGGTAAAATGCAGTTTTTGGCTTATAACTCAAAACCCAAAGCATTTAGAGAAAATCTGACGTAGGTAAAATTGTTTATCAGGTCAATATCTATCTGCCCTGAAATTTTCAGATGAATCAGACAACCCGTTGTTGGGTTGCTGCCCCTAAATTGGTAATATTAAGGAAATTTTACTGTTTTGGGTTATTATCTTGAATATTATTATAGATAGAGATAAACTTTAAACAGCAATAATGTGCAGCAAAGTAAGATTTAGAAATAAGTCAACATGACTGAAATGGTCAATTGACCCCCGAAGGAGTTATTGTCCTTTATAGTCAATTTTTAACAATTTTTATAAAATTTGTAAATTTTTACTAACAATTTCCACTGAAACTACTGGGCCAAGTTCATTATAGATAGAGATAACTGTAAGCAGCAAGAATGTTCAGTAAAGTAAGACGTACAAACACATCACCATCACCAAAACACAATTTTGTCATGAATCCATCTGCTTCCTTAGTTTAATATTCACATAGACCCAGGTGAGCAACACAGGCTCTTTAGAGCCTCTAGTTTTGTACATAAATAAGGCCGCTAGTTTTCTCGTTTAAATTGTTTTACATCGTAATTTCGGGGCCTTTTATAGCTGTGTATACGGTATGGGCTTTGCTCGTTGTTGAAGGCCGTAAGTTGACCTATAGTTGTTCATCTCTATGTCGGGTCTCTTGTGGAGAGTTGTCTCAACATGGCAATCATACCACATCTTCTTTTTTTTTGTAATCAATGAATTTTGTAAAAGATTTAATGACTGGAGAATTTAAGAAAAGGTATCAAAAGTTCACATGAATAATTTTAGCACTTATCTGTATATTATGACATTCATTACTATATAAATAAAGTGTAATTACTTTCAAATAATTAAAGTTTACTAATCGATCCATGGTGGTAATTGATAGTCTACAGACCCTCTATTTAATAAACTCTGTGACCGCCGTGGATAGTAAACTTGAAAATGATATTCGTAGTATATGTATGTTCCTCAAAGTATACAGAAAAACGCAAACCGGAAGTCTAATCTGACTTAAAATTTCGTCCAATAACGGGACAATATCCGGATACCTTTTTTCTCGATTTTCTCCCAAAATAACTCAATCTAAATAATCATATGAATGGAAAACAAATGCGACTATGCACTGTACCTATAGGACACTGGGGCGAGTTGATATATTTATTGCGGAAAGAAGAGAAGCGACACACAACATGAGGTCTTCTCGTTTAATAGTATAGATGCGTTGATCAATAAATTTAAATAATCATAACAAACTTTTACACGGATGAGTACATGTGATGAGCTAATATATATTATACGGTAACGAGAGAAAGGTTCCGATTTAAGTATTCCTTAGTTAAGTGAACACTTAAGTAAATTTATG
This sequence comes from Mytilus galloprovincialis, assembly GCF_965363235.1. Lineage (NCBI taxonomy): Eukaryota > Metazoa > Mollusca > Bivalvia > Mytilida > Mytilidae > Mytilus > Mytilus galloprovincialis. The sequence continues at coordinate 53,573,520 of NC_134845.1, forward strand.
CATACCATTTAAGAATTTGACTAAACTAAGGAAATTCTTAGTGAAATCTAAGTTTAAGGAATACTTAAGTTAAGATGTTTTCTGCATACGCCCCTGGTCATTTAGAATTTGTATCTGTATTAATGATTGTGTATGGTTATGGCAAGCCGTTCTCGTCAAAACTATGTTTAAACCCTTTTTTCGAAAAAAAAACCCACAATGAGATTAAAAAACTAAAATAACACACTGAGAAATCGAAATTACACACTGAGACTTTAAAATTACACACTGAGACTTTAAAATTACACACTGAGACTTTAAAATTAAACACTGAGACTTTAAAAAGACACACTGAGATTAAATAAATTGAAAAACACACACTGAGAATTGTTAATTACACACTGAGATTTCAAAAATACACATTGAGATTAATATGCAAATTACTTATGAATATTCATTGAGATGTATAATTCATCAGATTAATATCATGGTCTAGAACTCTTGTCATTATAATGAAATGCGGTTCCTTCAACCAACGTTCATAATAAATTTCAAGACTTAACATCGTTTCTTGCTAACTCATATTCATAAGTTATTTGTCAATATAATTCAGCTTAATATTATTGCTAACGGTGTATCGGGATTGTTTGCTTAAAACTGTTTAAGCATAGGTCTTTTTCAAAAGTCTTTCAACTGTTACCCTGATTTCGCAAGATAATCTTTTATATTTTGTTGTTACGTTTATATGTTATAATAGACACTTGGGTGAACATGTTATTGCATTGTTGGTTTTTTTGTAGATTGTTCCGATGATTTCTTATAATTTTAATAAAGTTTCCAACATTTGGTTATATCAAAGACATATAATACATGTCTCTGGTTTTATTTTGTAATGAGAGTAAGTGGGTATTTTTCTTGTTCTATTAGTCTTTAACGTTGTATTGCTAATGTATTTTATAAAACATTTGGTACCAGATTGAAGGACTAACGAGTTATGTCCCCTAGTTGTTTAAAGCTGGTAATAGATTAAGATTATGTATGCTAATTAGATATGTGCGCATAAAAAGTGCGCACAAATCTCAGTGTGTAATTTCAAATTCTCAGTGTGTGTTTTTCAGTTTATTTCATCTCAGTGTGTCTTTTTGAAATCTCAGTGTGTAATTTTTATTTTTCGTAATCTCAGTGCGTCTTTATGAAATCTCAGTGTGTAATTTCTTATTCTCAGTGTGTGTTTTTAGGTTTTTTAATCTCAGTGTGTTAATTTTTCGAAAAATGTTTTAAACATAGTTTTGACGAGAACGGCTTGTCATACATGGTCTTGTGTTTCCATTGCTCAATGAAAATTGATATTTCAAACAAAAATTATCATGCCTAGAACTCGAAATGGTCGAAGTATATAATATGAACGTAGTCAGGTGGTAGTAAGAGCGTGATGAGGACGTCATGAACGTGCTAAAATCGTACTATGGTCTTGAACAGCATGGTATAAATGTAATATAGTCGTAGTAAAAGCATTTTCTTCAGAGATCATTGTGCGATCGTGGCCTAGTGTGACGAGGGTTTTACGAAGATTTTTGCGCAAGGTTCATCTGACCTAGACATCGTTTACAAGAATCATTTAGTATAGACAGTTATAGTGGAACCTTTATCTTAATAATTTGAACATCGAATCCATCACGATAGTATAAGAATGTGAGATATTTCGGCGTGTGCAGTCTTGTTATAATGTTCTAAGTAAATTATATTGTATTAAATATTACCTGATTTTATTATAACACTTTTAGATTATGAGTGTCTTAATGAGAATGAGTGGAAACCGAACTTTCACTGTAATTTAATATCAACAGTCGTGTGAGTATATCTTGTAGCATATCCACATATAATCATGATAGTTTACCAATGTGTCAATACGGTATACCATCGCACACTCTTGTAAACTGAAAATACCAGTAATGGAAATTTAGAGTTGTGTCAGTTCACAGCGCAATTAACTATTTTTATTTTGGCATATCTTTGTAGTCTTTGCACCGTGTTTGGAAATTTTGAAATTGTACCAGCATCTGTGATGTTCGCTTAAATTGTATAAATTTTTAAGATTTTGATAGTGTCTTAATTTGAATATATTGATTTAATTCATTTGACATCGTGCTATTACCAAAGAAGGATATCTGTTATCCAAAATATCTAATATTTGTTCATTTTATAGCTATTGTATGGCGATGTTGTACCCTTTTTGACTTGTTATATATTGTATTTGTAGTGTACTGAATCATATTACATGATCCATCGCCCTGTATGATTAATCGTTGACTATTTATTCAGTCATTGGATATTTATACCAGTATATATTTATGGACGACTTCATATGCATGCCATGCTTTTGAAATGGTCAGAGTACTAGTTGATTGTTGGCTTGTTTCGGTACATTATGTTTAGTGTATGAAATGACCATAACTAGATGAACTACAAGCGTATGGGTTACTGCTCATCGATCTAAAACAAAAGAATATGTAACAATGCACGCAGTTTAGATAAGACAATATTGTTTACTGTCCATTTTTTTTAAAAATTATGACGGAACAATGTACTAAGCTCACATCACACGTTAATACTATGACAATGTATATTTATAAATGCAGCATTGTAGATTCACATGATACGTGTGTATAATTTGTCGTACCATGACATATTTTATCATTTGATTTTCTACGTTCAATAATGAAGACCTGTCAGTTTGATTGTAATTGTGAGCATGACTTATTGTTCATTCAACAGGAACCACAGAAAACATTATTATAAAAAAATGTCAGTTCTAGACCCGGACGATCATGAGCTTGATAAACTGTATCGACTCTTCTACTTGTTAGTGAAGACCAACACGAAAAACTGAAGTCAAGTGTTTTAGTATTCATTGGCATTAGGATTCTCTCTCAGTATCCCAGTACCTAAAATATGATGTACACATTTTATCTTGTATCTTGTTTTGATAGGTTGCCTAAAGATACAGAAACATCATTATCGGTAGACAAATCATCGTTGGAGAATTATGTTATAGGTATGTAGATCGTATATTATATGGTGCTTTGCATAATGGTACAACAGTAGGATTCTCGATCACTAATGCATGTCATAGAAAACACAGATTTAGATAATAAATTCATCAATTCCAAATTTAATAATGTTTCATGTATATCTATGAAGATACACCATTACGAGTTAATCTTCTTTTCGAGGACTAATTTCGTTTTTAACATGAAAATCTAAGGAAATTTATCATTCGTACACCTGTGCATTAACAAGTGCTCGTCGGTTGTTGATTACAGATGTTCGTTGTTGTTCTGTGGGTTGCATGCTGGTTCAACTAATGTTATATTTGTTTGTGCGTTTCTCTGTGATAAGTGTTTGTGATGTAAATCTGTCACGCAGTGTTGTCATTTTAACGATATTTTGTAACATTGAGAGGTTTGGTTATCATTGTAACCTGCTTTTACACACCTTTTTTTCTTTAAATGTCCAGTGGAAAGCCAGGTATATGGCAGATGATATCAAATAGTTCGTTTTTCTATGTATTTTGGCGTCTGTTTTTGTTCTACTTCAGTGTTCCTGTTGTTCCTATGTTTTCCTCTTACAAGTGATGTGTTTCCCTCGGTTTAAGTTTGTTACTCGGATGTGTGTACTCCGATTTGATTTATTACTTTTCACGAGTTGCCCTTGTAGCATGTGTAAGGAACTTCCAGTTATTGTTAATAACCCAATAATTTTCATTTGATTAGTCATCTATTAATTTGAATAAACATCATTAATTATAAATGGAAAATAGTTTATGCTACTTAAAAGTGGTTTTCTCTCTCAGATAAAACCGCCATCACACTGTCGTGTGATCAAATGTGTTCGGCAACCAATGTACATCATGTTCTAAAAACTAATCATTACTGAGCATTGTTAGCTTTATTCAAACAACTATAAACAAAACGAAATTCTAAGGGTAAGAAATAAAACCAAACAAGAAGTAGTTACGCCTATTAATAAGAATAATTGCACAACCAACATTTCTGTATACATGTCGTGTGAAGTTAGAAAAAAGGGGGGATTTATGGCAACCATTATTATTTTTTTTAGTTAACAGAAAGGCTGCATGTGTTGCAGTATTGGTAGCTTTTATGCTGATGTTATCCGTACCAAGTACGTATTATTCAGTAATTTCTTATAAACTCATCACAGATACCAGAACTTATTTCTTTTATTTGCGCCAGACGCGCGTTTGGTCTACAAAAGATTCATCAGTGACGCTCGAACAAACCATTATTGTAAAGCCCACATAAAGTACGAAGTTATAGAGCATTGAGGACCATAATTTCTAACAGTTTTGCCAAAAACAGGTAACGTATTTTTTTGTTTCCGTTTTCCAATTTTAGTTTGCCTCAACCAAATGTTAGGAAACTTATACACACTTATAATGGAATAATTACCACACAATACAAATCACGTGTGAATGTTGGTAATATTACTTTTACTGTTCTAGAGTTGTGTCCCTTTACACATGGAACAATAACTGAAATTTGCATCAACCATTGACCTTTTACACAGCTAGTACGTTTTGCCACAAAACTTAGTTTAAATAACAATTTGGGTAAAGTCACTTGTACCTTATTCAGTTATGTCTCTTTATAACTTGATATGATTTGCAAACAGGGGCATCATTTGTGTCGATGACCACATTCCCAATTTATTTATACAAGCTTCAATATGTTTGCTGTAATTGAAACGCGCATCTAGCGAACAAACTTCATCTCCCAAGTTAGTATGAAGAGGTATTTATGTTTGGTTTATTTAGATCTATCAAAGGCGTAAATGTAAGTTTTGTCAATTTCATGTTATCTGTAGCAAGATATTGTATCTTCAGAAGAAGGAATTTACTTAAAAATTTAAACAGTAACGTTGATCTTATTAGACTATTTAAATACACTGTAAAACATTATATAACTTACCTGTATGAATATTTGTGTGATGCAAGATGTATGAGAAATGTTTTTGAGAAACACTTTTTAAAGAATAATATTCTGGTACAAGAAACCGAAGGTGTCATAACATTTAATTTCTAATTATTGTACTGATTATATAATATGTGATTATACTTAAAAACATTGCCTTGTGATATTTTTGTGTAATATGTAATATATCTGTTGTATATATATGTTGAAGAATTGAATAAAGATAAAATAAAAATCTCCCAAGTTAGTTAACCCATTAGTCGCCGATATATGTAATGTATTAATGGGGTTTTATAACGTATTGATTGAGAAAAAAAACGTACAGTTTCTATTTAATTTATTCATAGCTTCTTTTCCTCATCTAACTTATGTGTTCATGTGAACAGTTTTTGACGGTTGTTTTTTTGTGTATGATAATTTAAATATGTATATTATAGGGTTATTGCATGAATATTGGGGAATATTGTCCCCAGTAGAATTTTATATTGTACGAGCTTGCGAATCCAATATATGTTCTACGAGGGACAATATTCTCCTATATTCATGCAAAAACCGTTTTATTGTACAGCAATATAATAATTAAAATAAAAATTGGTTTAAACTAAGATTTTGTCGTTGATGACGTCATGAATTTTAAAGATTAATTGCACTAGTGCAATATTGAAATGTATTGCACGCTAACTTATGGTTACTTTCTTTGTGAAATAATATATTACTATGCAATAATAAGCATTCTCTGTTTCTTGTTATGTTTCTGGTTACCCGCTATGTATGCTTGACCTTTTTAATTTATAAATAGTTTTTGATTTTTTCGTAGTAAAAAATAGTATTTGTGATTCATTATGTTCATGATAAAAAGCACATCTCTTTTGCAGTTATATTTGCGGTATTGCCTATCATAAAAGACTGTTTCTGCAGAATGAAACGCAAACACACAGGTGCGTATCAAAATAGCACAACAATCAAAATAATAGAAATGTAGCATACGTCATGTACGTTTTGAGATAATAATCTGTGTGCTTTGCTATCATACAAGATGCTAAAACCATGAAAATGTTTCAGTTTTGGGGTATTATACCAAGGCAGTGTGTCATTTCTTCGTACTTATAGAAATAGTTATTACTTGAATTCAGTAAATTGTATATACCTATGAAACAATAAGCCATTGATGCGAAAAATTTCCGTTAATGGTCTGTTCATATACAGAACAATAAAATATAACTATAAAGAAACAGTAATCATTTTCGACCACCAGATAAATATTCGAGCCAGATTTTGGACCATTTAAGTTATAACTATTGATTTCAATGGTCCGCAACTGCGTTACTCTTTTTGTTTTCTAATTCTTACTATTGGAGCGCCATTGACAAGTCTTATTTTGGACAACAAACGCTTTTTATCTTTATGAATTTAACAATTCGTAAATGATTTAATTTTAGTTGTTATACGTCTTCTAGATAATAATTGGCTGAAAGGCGTTTTTTTGTATATGAGCTCTTATACATAGTAGTCATGTGACCGTTACGTCAACAACATGTTTTCGTGATTTACTCTTCTCAAATGGTGTAAAGAACTCAATTTCAGGAATGACTGTATAGCTTCTTTCTGTCTATTCGAAATACCCTGAAAAAATGTGGTGACAACTCTCAAAAAGTAGTAACTCGCTTTATGGAGGCAATTGTTGGTCGACTTTTTGTTGGTAGTGTATCTCTCTATTACTGTGTTTACCTTTGTTGAGATACTAATGTAGATCGAAACATTGAAAAGAGAAAATATCAGCAGGACAAGATCTATAAATATGTCAACTTGAATGAAATTGCTAATTAACTCTTGATAGAGTAATTACCTTGTCATGTTAAATAATATACCAACACATGGCTATTTTTAAAGATGCAGGTTAGCGACACAGGACACTTTTTTAAACAGTAGAACTACTTCTACATTAAGTTGCAAAACAATACAATAATAAGGGTTTTGTCGTTAGGAACTTAGCGACAGATTAGATATCGATAGGCATATCAATAAGTTCAAATTATGTTTTTTTTTTGTAGAGGTTGACGAAAAGATTGCCTCTCTGGTGGCCATTGAAAAATCGAATTTTGAAAAACAAGTTCAGGCAATTGACTCTGAAAAACAGGAGTTAAAGGGGGAAATATCCAAATTAGAAGATGGCAAAGGGAAAGTGCCAGAACATGTACTAGGTAAACATGTTTGCACACGATTGCTAAGTTATATTATAAAGAAAAGATAGCCATTTATTGATTCAAACAGCATATAAAATGTATAATGTATGTATGTTTGCGTACAAGTTAACTTTTATAGAGCGCGGAGCTTAAATCTTCTCGGTATGATGAGATGCATTAAATTGCATATGTTTTACCATATGAAGCTACGGCAACCAATGAATTAATCATATTTCATACTCTGCAAATACTAAAATCCACACAGTTTCGCATATACATACTTACATACATATACATATCAATGATTTTTACCAAATGAAATCTTTCTCATACCAATATTGCTTTTTGGGTAGGTTGTATTGCACAAGATGCAAGATTTGCATATGTTTATGTCACTCTTTTAAAGACGTTTTTTTTTAACTTTTACTTCACAGAACTGCAAAAGGATACACTAGAAAATTGGTCCAATGAACTTGCTAAATTTGTAGTAACAAAAGCCGCGCAATACGCTTATCAGAGAATCCACACAGAAAAGCTAGTTGTCATTAAAGGACCCACAGGGACGGGCAAATCAGCGTGTGCCTATCATGTAGCATTGAGATTAAAGAATGAATATGGTTATACAATTATGCCGGCATGGCAGCCATCATATATAACTCAATATTATAAAGCAGGTACAAACCAAGTATTCATCATTGATGATTTTATCGGAAAATATGACTTAGAGGAGACTGAAGCCGTTGCTTGGGAAAAAGAAGGTCCATTAATTCAGAAGATATTAAGTAAAAACGATCACACCAAAGTAATACTAACATGTAGAAAATCTATTTGGCATTCTGACATATTTGACCGCTTTGGGTTACCAGCTTTCGTATGCGATTTACATACAGATGAGTTAAGATTAACTCTATTGGAAAAAAGGACCATATGTGAGGCTTATCTCGAAAAAAGTGACATGAAAGCCATTACTGACGAAATAATAGATATGTATTCTTTTCTGCCCTCGTTATGTTCAATCTTTTCATCAAAAGACGTTGGCACAGTAGAAAACTTTTTTACGTTACCCGTTCAATTCATCAAAGAAGAAATAGATAAATACAAAATGAAATCACCAGTTCGTTACATCTCTTTAGGTGTGCTCGCTATTGAACAAAAAATTCATAAAAAATCATTGGTTGATATCAGTAGAACTGATGAGTTGATAAACAACTTACTTCGGGAATCTGGATTTGAAATTCTTCCATCAAAAAGACTTATTGTCAGTCAACTCGAGGCTTTGACAGACACATACGTAAAGGTTGATACCGACTGTTTCGAATTTATCCATGAGACTATGCAAGCTATAGTTCTTTATTGCATTGCAAAAATATGTATAAAGTCAGTACTTAAGTACAGTAAAAGCGATGTCATTAAGAATCAAGTAAGATTGGCATGCGTTCAAGACGAACAGACTATTTCTAAAATTCAAATTACAACAGAACATGAAGAGGCTTATTTTTCCCGCCTCGCAAGGGACCTTCGCGAAGGCCAATTTGTGGATGTCTTTGAAAATACTCAAAGCGCATTTCCAATATTCAGACAGAAATTTTTAGAGTATTTGAAAAACAATGGAAAGGGAAGAAATTGGAGAACAAATGCAGACGGTTTGACTGTCCTTCATGTTGTTTCCTCGTTAGGTTATGCAGATTTTGTTTCTTATTTCATAAAATTGGACGCAGGAATGATAAATAAAACCGATCTAAAGGGGAACACATCTTTGCATTTAGCATCCATTAATGGTCATCTTGGTATTGTGAAATTGCTTGTAGAAGACGGTCGAAATGTTCACATTTTAAACACAGACCAACTGTCTCCTTTTTTCTATGCATGTGAAAATAATATTATCTCTGTCGTGAAATATTTGATCAGTTTACCGAACGACGTTGCTAAGATCAACGAAAAGTATATGACGAGAGAAAACAAAAGTGTTCTTCACATAACCTGTCTGAAAGGTTATACAAAACTAACGAAAATACTGTTGAACCAAAACGCTACTGTTGACGTACAAGATAAAGGTGGATTAACACCGTTACATTTGGCGTGCCTAGAGGGACAGTATGATACAGCTTCGTTGTTATTAAAGGCCGGAGCAAATGTTAATGGGTCGGACAATTTAGGTATTACGCCTGTTTATTATGCATGTACTGGAAATCGTCAAAAAATTGTTGAACTTCTGATTGAAAATAAGGCAAATATAAATAAAAGCTCATTAAACGGTTCTACCCCTTTGCATGCGGTCTGTGCGAAAGAGAGTATTGACATTATGCAAATTTTATTGAAAAAAGGTTCAAAAGTAGATGCACAAGAGAAAAGTGGAGAGACACCTCTTCATTTAGCATGTAGAAACGGAAATGAACATATCGTAAAATTGCTGATTGACAAAAATGCCTCGATTAATGCAAAAGCAAAGGATAAGATGAGACCCTTTCATGAAGCATGCAGACACGGGCATCGTAATGTTGTGGGGATTCTTTTGGATAATGAGGTTAATACTGAAAAGCAAAATGTGCAGGGATGGACAGGGCTTTTCTTCAGTTGTGCAAACGGAAACAGTGATATAGTCAAGATGATTCTGAGTCGTAAGACTGACATAAATCGTACTGATAAATACGGATTAACCGCTCTTCATGTGGCTTGTATGAACAATCACAAAGACGTTGTTATCAAATTACTCGAGAAAAAGCCGAATATAAATGTAAAAGACGTTCATGGTGAAACTCCTCTTTATAAAGCATGCGTCAACGGTAACATTGAAATAGTTAAGATATTGCTCAGTAAATGTGCGAAGGATAAAATATCCGGAACCTCTGGATTGTCTCCTGTAGACATTGCAACGAAAAAAGGGTTTAGTGACATTGTTGCTATATTGAACAACGTAAAGAACTGATTAAAATCCACAAATATCGAAATATATGTAGATGTCAATAAGCTTTAGGTGTACATTCACGTTATTGACATAATTTCGAATTCGAAATATAACATTCAAAATTGGTGATATTTGTTCAATTAATATACACAATCAATGATGTACGACTGGAATATTTACCAAAATAAGTCATTAAGTTACTTTTAAATCGTTGACCTGATTCAATTCTTAAAATTGTTCTATTGTTTCTAATAAATGATTTTAATATACATGCATTTAGAATGCTAGATCAGTTTTTCATTTTTGATGATATTTCTTTTTTATATCTTAATTGATACCGCAATGCTATTTGGAGTGAACTTCAATCAATAGCTTTCCACCGATGTATATAATGCAGAAGCATTACATTTAGAAGGCAACACACAGTCGACAACAAGGTTATATACTGGATCGTACGTTCTAAATCGATTGTATACATGAAAAAATAACAATAAAAATACTCCGACTTACATCGATATCTCATTATACTATAAAATAAAAATTCATAAGACTATGCCATCAACAACTTCTGTCGTAGAAAATAGCATGCAACAGAAAATGAAAAACAAGGACAGAAAAAAAAATATTATAAAATAGCAGTGCAAATTTTACCGTACTAAAAAATGCTCGCAATGACTTAAGACATGCTCGAATACTTAAATGACGGACAAAAGATACCAGAGAGACAGCCAAACTCATAAATTGTAAATAAATAGACAACGCCATGGCTAGAAATGAAAAAGACAAACAGACAAACAATAGTATTCATGATACAACATAGAAAACCAAATAATAAGTAACACGAACCCCACAAAAATTATGGGTGATCTCAGGTGATCCGGAAGGGTAAGCAGATCCTGCTCCACATATGGCACCCGTCTTGTTGCTCAAGTGATAATAATTCCGGGTAATAGTCTAATTTGGTAGGTCACATTCATGAAAGGGAAGGATTGTTGTTACGACGTAAGGAACATATTCGATATCATTTGTGAAACGATTATTCCATAATGGTCAACCAACTCGTGATGGCGTCCGTAAAATTTACGAAGGAATGATTTCAACTTCACCATTTGGAACTCTTGGTTTAATAGCGTCCTTGTGAAAGTCTTGATAGGAAATGCAAGCACGGGAATATCGTATCAATTGGTAGATATATACCCCGTAAATAGGGGCTGCTGGAATGTTGCTACTTAAAAACGGAAAGTTCACAATTGGATAGCTGAAATCATCTCTTTTGTCGTAAAGTTATGTTTTCAACCGACCCTCATTGTCAATTTCTAGATGTTCTTAACCTACAACATGTACAAATCTGAAATGATGTCAACTTACACTTAACAGAAACGTTGGTCGAGTGTTCTTAGTAGTTCATCTACGTTGAGCTATATCCTCTCATTATTGAGATGGTGAGTTTAATCCTCAATGATTCAGTGTAATATAATCTAACATATTTATTTATTGTCATAAAAATTCATAATATCTAGTAAAATTACTATATTTAGCCAACAAAGTCCTTATATTTCGATAACGTAACATGAATTTTCAGATGAAAATTGTTTTACCTTTAACATGTTTAATTAAGCTTAAACTAAAACTTGTTTGCTATCCCATCTCTGTGATTAAAATGAGACAACGCTGGTCAATTTTCCTAACATTCAATCATTATGGGGAGTTGATATATTTCTGTTTTCATTGATAGCCTTTTTCAGAAGATTAAAAAAATGTTTTGTATAGGTGGTTCCAATTACAATTTTATACTATAGCATTTGGAGTAAGTTAGAAGTTTCTGGAATCAAGTGGTAGCTATGATATTAGGCGGTATTAACTAAAGACAGCGGGTCTGCTCCATTTGAGTTTTGACATAAATGTATACACCGTATCATAGAAACAAATGCCTTTACGAGTAGAAGGGCGAATGCTATTGGACATTAAATGATGCATAACTAAACATGAAACAGCAGAATTAAGCATTATGATATTCACCGGCATATTGTATCTCAAATTAAAAGCAGAAAGAAAGCTTTTTTTCTCTTAATAATTTGCAGAATAATGCTTTCAAACAGAGCAATTTGATGAATATTTGGAAGAAGATGCCTTATATGAGACACAAGCACTTGTCTCAGAATTTTTTTCTATATACCTTAACATTGCTTAAGTGCCTGTGATCCGTGATTTTAGAATAATTCATCTCATAGCACCAAAAAACTTATTGATGACGAGGGTAGATTTAACCTTGCCCATGTTCTTGCAAGGTCGGACAGTTAGTTTTTATTATGTTGGTTCATATTAATTTTAAGCATTTCAAAACAAGCAAAAGAAATTAAAGATATAAATAAATGTCCTTAATAAACGAAGAAAAATTCTAATATCTTGTACATTTTAAGATGTTGTAACGATTTTGAATTCAATAAAAAAAAAATATGTAAAATATTGAATTATAACCCTGTTCAAGGTAGACAATCAACACATTGACTTTATAAAATTGAACATAGTTCAAAGGAATATAACTCTTGCATACACTTACACGTCAATCGAACTTCGCATTGGTGCTCCACCTTCAAGGAAGATTCTAACGTATAAATATAACCACACATTGTTAATCTATAGGATAGATACGACTAACATGATTAATGAACGCTAATTCACAGTAAAGAATATTTGTTTAATTTTTTTTAAGCTTACTCAGAAAAATGCTCAAACAACTTGACTTTAATAGCTCATAATTAGCATGTTTACACACTGATATAATATGGTTGTTAAATATCATAAACCTGTAACAGTATAAGACACTTTACACCTCGTGTGGTTGCTGTTACTTACCGAAATAGATATTCATTTCAAGCCTAATCATTTTGACATATTGTTTACATTTTATGATTTCATAATTTCTAAAGTTCTAATTGTATCACACATTCCGGTTAAGATTTGACTAAATTCCAATATCCTGATATCGTCAGGTAAACATGCTATACAATTGGATCTCAATTGAAACGGGTTGCAAACTGTCCATCTGAAAAATAGAGATTGCTCTCGCGTCGTAAAGGTGAAGGTAAATACTATTTTATACAGCCTGATAAAATTGAAAAAGGAGTCTGTTATTAGCCATGGCGGTATCGTCAACAATTGTTACAATTTGTGATAAGATCAGTCGAAGGGTAACGACTAAGTGTACACAAAAGATATTCAGTTTTATAGGCATTGGCACATCTAATCCAATTTTAATATTATACTTTCTATATATTTTTGTTTGAGATGAAATACATTATGGTAAGGCAAACAATTAAGGTATTTAGTTGTTTCATTCTCAAAACACCCCTTATACATGTTATACATGGATATTAATTTGGCAAGTCATGTCAGTAATGATCCGTTTACTTTGAACTTTCGCATATTTTGCATGCGGTAAGTTCAGTTTAAAGGAAACCATAATGGTAATTCCATGATATTTTAAATGTAGTTAAGTCAATGATATTATCAATGTGGGTTTTGATACTGACGATAAAAGGTCGATTTGAAGTGCAACATTATTCCTATGGATCAATATCTTGTACTCGTTTAATGTACTGTGGATTCATTATTATTCATTGGGTACCTATTTTCAGGTGAACCACGAAATCAAAAGTTCAACGAATGACAAATTTGATTCGAATTATATGAAGATTTAGTCAAAACCACGAAATAAAATATCCACGAATATGCAAGTTTTCCTTTATCCACGAAAATCGGTACACACAAAAATAAATGAACCCACTGTATGAGGTTTATAACAATTGTTGATAACGTAATAAAAGTGCAATTTGAAGGTTTTATTCATACCTCAAAAATGTTGCGTTTGTACTACAAGTATTTAAAGATTGTCAATGTAAAGATAACAATCATACATATCTTGAAAACTAGATATATGTTTGCTCTCAAAACCCTAGAAAGTCACAAGAAATTGCATTTAAAAAAATATAAAAAGACATCTGAAAAGGGGGCATCAGTCACCGTTTTATCTGACCCTCTTTTCAATACGGATCCGCCAAATCACCAAGTATGCCATTGTTTGAGAAACACTAGATGACCCATTGAAATGCATACACTTTTTTGCAGGTGTATACTTCTAGGTGAATATTTGATAAATCGTTATACACCCGAGCCACCTTAACTCATCTTAGTTGACGGTTTCTTTTTGTCATTCAATATTTGTTTTTACCCTTATATGTTTCAAGAAAATCGAAATTCAACAGAAATCTTCATTGAAATAGTTAAGATGCACAATGCAAGACTGATAACGATTTATCAAATATTCAAAATATGGGTAAAGCAATTATCATCGTTTATAGCGCTAAACCTCTTACTTTGATGACAGTCTTATCCAATATATTAATAGTCCAAACGCAATATTTTCGAAATATTCAAAATGTAGATATGAATGTGGACGACGTATGAATAAAACATTGAAATAACACTTTTGTGAAGAAATAGATAAATCCTCTCCGAGAATTGTTATCAATCTCATGCATTTATATTGAATGATTATATACTATTATCAAAAAACATAACTTTGCAACATAGATGTTCAAAATAGAACCGATATCATCAGCATTGTTAATAGCAACATGTATACAAGAAACATCTTATATTGTTTGTCTAAGTACACAGTAAAATCAAGATATCGTGGACAAACAGTCATACTCGATAGTTATCTCAGCCATAATTTTGTACATATAAGTGACTGAGCTTCAAGATGAATTTCTATCTATTATATTTATATCAAAATATCAAATTTCTGAATCAAGCAAGTTAAAATTCAATTGGTACAGATATCGATATCGAAGAACTCGATTCAATGTCGTAATCGGCGGTATTGTATGATTTAACATTATGTGTTTGCTTGCTTAAGGTTGGTGCCATCGAATTTAATTTGATATCGACTATTTCTAATATCGATATTACATCTATTACATATCGATAATTCAAATTTAGATGTATATATATATATATATATATATATATATATATATATATATATATATAGATTGCCTAACAATGTAATTTTAACGCACTATTTAGTATGTAAATATAAGAATGTTTAAAATATTTACAAAATGATGAAAATAAACGCAATATTTCGCTAGACTAACTAGCTTTATCAAGCGTGCATCTATCCAGGTGAAATGTAGATGATAAGAAACGGACCAATGGACGTTGCTAACTTCGACTACCAATTATGTATTTTTAAGGTAGCTAAATCCAATACAACATATACATTGAGCTGCAAAATGTTCTTATTTTCAAAGCAGCTAAATTCAATTGCTCATAGACATTGAGCTGCAAAATTTTCTTATTTTTAGGCAGTCTAGTGCAACATAGACGTTGAGCTGCACACGTTTCTTATCATCTACATTTCACCTGGATAGATGCACGCTTGATAAAGCTAGTTAGTCTAGCAAAATATTGCGTTTATTTTCATCATTTTGTAAATATTTTAAACATTCTTATATTTACATACTAAATAGTGTGTTAAAATTACATTGTTAGGCAATCTATAATTTTATTTGTGTAATTGAATTAATCTCTGTACTGATTAATCCACACTCCCCTAGATTTATATGTCATGTGCTGCTATTTATAGGCACTTATATATATATAAATATATATATACAACTCGTCTAAACATCAACCCAACAATGTTAGCCATGTATCACCATCATTGATGGCGATCCGATGGATACATCTGTTGTAGAGTTGTCACTGACTCAGACGTACTTATATATATATATATATATAACTTATATATATATATATATATATATATATATATATATATATATAAGTACGTCTGAGTCAGTGACATATATATATATATATATATATATATATATATATATATATATATATATATATATAAGTACGTCTGAGTCAGTGACAACTCTACAACAGATGTATCCATCGGATCGCCATCAATGATGGTGATACATAGCTGTGTACATAATGTATATACAACTCGTCTAAACATCAACCCAACAATGTTAGATCTGTAAATTTGCTTTCGCAAATTTTTGGTTCTTCCCTCGCCGGGATTCGAACCCATGCTACTGTGATATTGTGACACCAAATCGCCTGCACTGCAGCCGTCCCGCTAGACCACACGACCACCTGGGCTCTCAAAAAAGAGCTTTCGCTGGCCGTGTGTTACCTTTCCTCGTCAGTTTTAATCTAGCGGCGTACTACAGTACATGATATACAAGGCATGAAGATGTTATTGTTACAGATCAGCTAAATTATCTATAGTAAAGGATCCTACAAATCAATGTAATATACAGTCACAGAAAATAATTATATTTATAAGTACGTCTGAGTCAGTGACAACTCTACAACAGATGTATCCATCGGATCGCCACCAATGATGGTGATACATGGCTGTGTACATAATGTACATACAACTCGTCTAAGCACCAACCCAACAATGTTAGATCTGTAAATTTGCTTTCGCAAATTTTTGGTTCTTCCCATGCCTTGTATATCATGTACTGTAGTACGCCGTTAGATTGAAACTGACGAGGAAAGGTAGCACACGGCCAGCGAAAGCTCTTTTTTTGAGAGCCCAGGTGGCCGTGTGGTCTAACGGGACGGCTGCAGTGCAGGCGATTTGGTGTCACGATATCACAGTAGCATGGGTTCGAATCCCGGCGAGGGAAGAACCAAAAATTTGCGAAAGCAAATTTACAGATCTAACATTGTTGACGGGTTGTGTATATATACCTGTTTACGTTGTCAATACGTTTACATTTGTAAACCGCTGTTCAATTGTCACAAATCGATTGAGAGAAAACCAATCTGCGTTTCAAACAAAAACCGAGAGAAACACATCAACTATAATAATGTATAAGAGGAAAACAACGATCGTTTTTTAACATTCGTTTATTCATATTTGGAATTAACTATATTTGTTTAATACTCTCAAACATAGCAACGAATATTTTCTGAAACTCTCCTAAATAGTACAACTTTTATTCCACGGAATATGTATAAAATACTGAACTTATAACATCAAAATGTCTGAAAAGTACTCAAATTCTTCAGAAGATGTGACGGTCTCAAATTCGTACTTTTTTTTCAATTTTGAGTGGTAGTTAAATTAACCGAAAACATTGAAAAATGTACATGTTCAATGAGGTACACATTCTCTATAGGCTTGTAATATTTGGCAAATCCATGAACTAATTTTCCACGAAAAAAGTGTTTTCTCAATCTACGACAAACGGTATGTGCAAAGATAAAAAATAAATCACAGTAAGTATGTCGGTACTTTTTAAAAAAATGTCGAATTTTTAAATCGAAAAAAAAAGTTACTTATTCAAACTACCCTCTACATTTTCGATAGGTGGTGCAATATTTTGTCTCTCCTGTTTCCATGTTCAAAAGAAATTTTGAGTTATTAAGAAAAGGTTTAGATAAAATCTTAAGCTTGTTTTTCGTAGCCACTTAGTTGGTTTTCAAGAATATGAACCTCTATATATATTCATTCAGTAAAATAATAGAGTATTTGCCAATTTTCTAGGTTGTACGGAAAAAATGAATCTAAAAATTGGTTTTCAAATGTTATAAAAATAACCACCAGTAATGAAAGTCTTAGATAGTAATTCGTTTTGTTCAGCATTCAAATTAATCCAACATCAAGTAAATCCCTCACATGTACGTTTACTGACTTTATTTTATATGTAACAGGGATCTTTGTTAATAATATATTACTATACTAAGTTCTATTCTGTTACCGATATCAGTATTGCACCTACAAATGCTGAATTGCGAAGATTAAGATGTTATAACATTAAGATGAGTTCAAACAACGAAACATTTCAGTGTATTTGCATCTATATGTTATGATATTATTTAAAGACGTTACTGTCTACAATTGTCTATCATGTTACTGTACATGATGTAACCATAGCAACAATAGTAACAGGATCGACATAACAGAAATGACAATTTTTTTCTCATTTTTAAATGCTGTTTTAAAATAACTACTCCCTTTGATGAAGCGATAATCTTTTTTTGTTGTGATTTTGATTTCAAACACTTCATTTCACTTTTAAACGTATACCTTTGGTGCTACTTATCAAAATGATGGAAATAGCGTAGACATGAAAAAAAGTACCATCTATTTATTTCTCTTAATGTCTTGAAAAGTTTTTTCTTTATACTGTCGTTCAAGAAACGTGCTGCAATAAATGTTAAGGTTACTTTGCAAATTTTGAAATCAACACTTCCTGATTTTTTTTTGTAATTTTTTTATTTTTCAAGATGAAACATGTGAAATTACATAATACAGTATTAGACACAAGTATAAAAGTTAAATAACACTTGTAAGATCAATTAAATCATAATGGTATAATAAGATATAAATATTACAATTGATTTTGTTAATTTAAAGCTGCTTCTAACATTTGCCACTTCTGATCCATTTTAATTTTTTGTGTAGGGGTTAAGAAACATACAGAGTATTTTTCTATTTTGATCCAATACTTTAAATATTCTATCCCACCATATTTTGTGGGCAATACGCTCTTACATCTACATTTGTATATATAGTATTAAGTAACAACAAAATATTATTAACTGTTTTACTGTTGACAAAATCCTCAGACACACATAAAATGACCTCTTTTGCACTAAAAGGCAAGAAGATGTCATAATTTCTAATCCAATCTATAATGGAAAACCAGAAGTTTTGTGTTACATTACATTCCCCAAAAATGTGAAAAATATTTTCTCTAACTTCTGAACAAAATGTACAAAGTTCAGTTTCTTTTAATTTACATTTATATAAAAAGGAATTACATGGTAAAATCCTATGAACAATCTTAAATTGAAAATTTTGTAAAAACGAATTTCTTGTTATAATGAAGGACATGGAATAAATAGCATTCCAATCTTCAATCTGTATATTTAAGTCTATTTCCCATTTGTTACGGGAAGATAATGGTAATACTTTATTATCCTCCAGAAATAAATTATAGAAAAAGTTACAAGATTTTGGTTCTTTTTTAACTTTACCTACTAATTTATTTTCAATATTATCAAGTTTAGAACTACCTTCTATCATACTTTTCCATCTATTTGGAATAGCACTTAAAATACCATAAAACTCTACAAAATTAGTCTTAATATTATACTTTTTCTCAAATTCTTCATATGAGAATAATGTATTATTATCTGACACCAGATCATTGATAAAAAATATACAATTTTCAATATATTTACCCTTCTAAATCATCTTGCCATCCATTTTGATGTTTGGATTTAGCCATATGGACTGGGCCAGAATATCGGTATTATTTCAACTTTCAACTTATTTTTCAATTTTGAAAAATGTACCAGGATATCATGCCAAAAGGGATTGACTTTTTTTGCTAAATAAAGCAATCCTTCATTACTTAAATGTAAAATTTTGTCCCCCCCCAAATTTTTGTATATAACTAAGCAGCAAAACTTTCCAAGGAGAATAATTTTGGGGGTCTAGTAATTTATACAGCCAAGACATTTTTACACTATAACAAAAATAGTAAATATTAGGCATCTTAAGACCGTCATCACAGTGTTCGGACATAACCACTGTTCTTTTCACTTTATCTGGTTTTCCTTTCCATAAAAAATTGAAAAATATATTTTGAATCTCCTTCAAAACCCCATCTGGGGGGTTAGGAAAGACAGTCAGAACTTGAACCAAAATGGGAAGTGCTAAAGTTTTAATAACAACCACCCTCCCAATATATGTTAGTTCTCTATAAGCCCAAGTATTTAGAAGTGACTTGATACTGTTTACCTTGGCTGTAAAATTACATAGAGTCTTATCCCTTTTAGCAAGCTCAAACCATATACCTAATAGTTTGAACCTCCCAGAAAGGTTCCAAACAAGATTTTTTTCTGGCAAAAGTTTTTCCATACTACCCTTTTTTGACCCAATCCATATGGCCTCAGTTTTGTCAACATTACACCTAAGTCCAGCACATTCTGAAAATTTATCAAACAAATTGAGACATTCATTTAGAGACTTTTGGTCACCATCCAGGACTAGGAAAGAATCATCAGCATATTGACTCAATAAAAATTCAGAGTCATTAATTGATACCCCAGCAACATCAGGGTCATTTTTAATAGCTGCACTGAGTAGTTCCAAAACTAAAATAAATAGATAAGGAGACAGAGTATCCCCTTGACGAACCCCTCTTTTCAATGAAAAGAATTCTGAAATATATCCGTTGTTTAACACTGCACTAGAGGCATCACAGTAGCATGCCTTAATCCAACTTATAAATGTATGGTCAAAGCCATAAAACTGCAAAGCCTCTAGTATAAAAGACCATTCGACCGTGTCGAAAGCTTTTTTAAAATCGACTAAAAGTAAAAGTCCAGGAATGTCGTCTTCCTCCATCTTTTCCATCAAATCATAAATAAATCTAGTTCATTCGCCTATATACCTACCTTTAAGAAATCCTTTTTGTGTTTGACTAATTATATTTACCAGCACCTTTTTTAGTCTATTTGCTAAACTTGCTGTAGCTATCTTATATATATGTGGGGAAGCTTTAAAACAGATGCAAAATGGAAAGTCTCCAGGATCTGATGGATTTACAGTGGATTTTTTCAAATTGTTTTGGAAAGATATTGGTCCATTTGTCTTTAGATCTCTGCAATTTGGATATGAGTTGGGCCATTTTTCAGATTTTCAATACCAAAGTATTATTACTTGTATTCCTAAGGAAGGGAAAGATAGGAGGTACATGGGTAACTGGCGACCGATCAGCTTAATGAACACAGATATGAAAAAAAAGGTACTGTTCGCCATTATTAGTGACACACAAAAGGGCTTTATGAAAGGGAGATTCATAGGAGAGAACACTAGACTTCTATATGATTTAATGCACTATCTAGAAAAAAATGATATAGAAGGATTGTTATTACTAGTAGATTTCGAAAAAGCCTTTGATTCTATAGAATGGGAATTTTTAAAGCAGGCTTTGATTAGTTTTAATTTTGGTCCTTCTTTTTGTTAATGGTTTGATGTGCTTTATGCAGATGCAAAGAGCTGTGTCATTAATAATGGTAATATGTCCCAATTTTTCAACCTTGAAAGAGGCTGTCGCCAGGGGGACCCGTTATCTCCCTATTTGTTTATTATTGGGGTGGAATTACTTGCCATACAGCTAAAAGGAAATCCAAAAATAAAAGGGGTGAATATAAATGGGAATCTGCCACTCATTAGTCAGTATGCAGATGATACGTTTCTTACACTGGATGGAAGTGAAGATTCATTAAAAGAGACCCTTTCTTGTTTTGAAAAATTTCACAAAGTCTCAGGATTAAAGATAAATACAACTAAAACAAAA
This sequence comes from Mytilus galloprovincialis, assembly GCF_965363235.1. Classification (NCBI taxonomy): domain Eukaryota; kingdom Metazoa; phylum Mollusca; class Bivalvia; order Mytilida; family Mytilidae; genus Mytilus; species Mytilus galloprovincialis. The sequence continues at coordinate 53,594,989 of NC_134845.1, forward strand.
GTTGTTTGGATTGGAAGTAAGAGATATTCTGACTTGGTTTTATGTCCTGAAACAAATCTAAGCTGGTCCTGTTCAAACTTTAAGGTTTTAGGATTAAATTTCTCTTTGGATCTAGAGTGTATGCCCAGTTTGAATTTCAGAGCAAAAATCATTGATATTTCAAAATTATTGAAAAGTTGGCAACATAGGAAGCTAACACTTCTTGGCAAGGTTACTGTTATTAAGACTCTTGCACTTCCGAAATTGATTCATTTGCTTACATCTTTACCTAATATATGTCAATCCATGTTGAATGAAATCAACAGATTATTCTTTAATTTTATATGGGATGGAAAAACAGAAATAATCAAACGTGATACACTGATTGCAGATAAAAAGGAGGGAGGTTTGAAAATGGTTCATTTACAATCTTTCAACTTTTATCTTAAAGTCGGCTGGGTGAGGCGATTTTTTTCAAATTTGAATGGGGACTGGCAAAATATTCTTAAGTTGATATTGAAAAAATTTGGGGGTGCAAGATCTTTTTCTTTACAAAACTTCAAATTGTTAGATTGGAAATCAACTCAGCAATCCTTTTTGGAAAGATGTTTTTCAAGCTTTACACTCATCTAAACCACATGTTAAAACTGATGTCAAGGAGTGTCTCTCGATGGATATCTTGAATTTTGTGAAAACAGAAGATTTCCCATTATATAACAGATGGGGAGTTGCCGGTGTGCAAAACCTCTGTCACATTTTTGACCATCAAAGAAGAGATTTTTTCACATTTGATCAGATTAAACAAAAAGTTCAGACAAATAATTATATGCACTATTACAGTTTAATATCAAATATCCCTATGGAGGTAAAACAGTGTATTAGGGAAAACACTGATACTGACTTAGAAAATTTTACTCCGCAGGAAAAAATTTTGGAGAAAATTACTAGCAGTAAAAATATCAAATTCATATATAATAATCTTATTGTAAAATGTGCACATCCTCCAGTTGTAAAATTTTCAAAATGGGAGGATGAGCTGCATTCTAACATTGAAGACTGGAAGAAATACTTTTGTATACTTCAGAAATGTTGTAGAGATACATATTTGTATAATTTCCAATATAAGTTTTTACATAGGACTATTCCTACAAATACATTTTTATATAAGATTAAAATCAAAGATACAAAGTTATGTTCTTTTTGTAGTTGTGAAGATGAAACTATTGGACATTTATTTTATGATTGTCAAGTGACATCAAATTTTTATATTTGTTTTGTGCTTGCCTGAAAAATTTCTATGTTAACATTGATTTTAACAAAAAAAACTTTTTTCTTGGTTTTGTAGAAGAAAGCTTATTTTTAAATTTTCTTGTAATTTTTGCCAAAAAATACATATATAAATGCAAGCTAGAAGAAAAGCTTCCAAATGCAATTGAATTAAAAAATAGACTGAGTAACTTTTATAACTTAGAGTTATATACAGCAAGAAAATACAACAAAGTTTTTGAACTTGAAAAACTTTGGGCCCCTATGCTAATTATTTATCCTGAATGGTAATCTAACAACCAAATTTATATCAATATATATCTTTTTGACCTATTTATGGAACAGAGCAAACAACATGTAATATATGCATAGCACATGTAAACCTTCTTTTTTTTCTTCTATTTTAAAATAATCTATAGATATTTCTATATGAAGAGATTGTGAAAAAAGAGAGAAAGAGAGAGTGAGAAAGAAGGAGAGAGAGAGAGAGAGTGAAAGAGAGAGAGAGAAAAAAAGATTTTCAAAATATTTATTTTTTAGTTTGTGTAAATCTTGATAAAACAATAGTCTTTTGTTGTTATATATTTGAAACCCTGTAACACCTTAGTCAGGTGGTGCTGTAAGGGTGATGTTAAATCCTGACTATTGAAAAAATCAATAAAAAATAAAAAAAAAAATCTTATAGTCTACACACAAAAGTCTGATAGGTCGCCAGTTCTTTAAATAAAATTTTGACTTACCCTTCTTTGGTATACAAGTAATGAGTCCCTGCCTTTGTGTGATTGAGAACTTTCCATATTCTAAAGCCTCATTTAAACATCTTGCCAGTGGTATTTTAATATCATTCCAAAAGAATTTATAAAACTCAACAGTAAATCCATCTATACCAGGTGATTTGGAGTTCTTCATAAGTTTAAGAGAAGACAAACATTCCTGCATTGTTAAAGGACCCTCACAGGAACCCACCTCTTCCTCATTCGGTTTTGTAATAAAAGGATTATCATGTTGAAGAAATGTGTCCCTGTGAGTTTTCAGTAACAATGGTTTACAACTAGTATATAAATTTTTATAAAATTGTTTTTGTTCATTTCTAATAGTACTGGGATCTGTTATCTCAGTTTCGTCCTCCAAAATAAGTTTAGGAATAATTTTTTCTGTGTAATGTATTTTTTCCAAATTACAAAAATAGTTACTTCCCTTCTCCACCTCTACTTGCCATCTTGCCTTAGCTCTTGTTATTATCCCTTTTACATTTTTTTCCCTCAATATTTTTAATTCCAGTTCGATCCCTTCCCTTTCTTGGTATACTGATGGCAAGTTATTCTCCAAAAATTTTTCATCTAATAATGATATCTTATATAGTAATTCTTTTTCTTTTTTATTTCCTTCTTTTTTCTGGAAAGACGAAAATGAGATTGCAGATCCACGGACTTTCATCTTAATCATATCCCATAAAAGCTGATAGCTTATGTTAAACTGTTTATCCTCTGTCTCAATATCCATGGATGGATCAGACTCATATTCTTCAATGACAGTTTTGATGTCCCCTTTTACTTTATCAATAAATTCAGTTTCCCTCAAAAGACTGTTATTAAATTTCCATGTACCCTTCCCTCTTATCTGACTAGAAAACCTTAAATTAATCAATACAGGAGAATGATCTGATCTATAACTTATCCCTATATCTGATGAAACTACAAATGCTTCTATATCCGAGGTAATCATGAAATAGTCCAAACGACTTTGTTTGTGATTTGGACCCCGCCATGAGTACCTATTATCAAAAGGGTGCTGCTGGCGCCATATATCTAATAAATCTAATTCATGCATTACCTCATGCATCTTGGCTTTTTACTGGGGGCTATTTTCACTTCTATAATGTAATGTGTCCATCTCATAATCTTGAACAACATTCCAATCTCCCGCTACTACAATTGACAAATTGCCATAGTGGGATATTTTGTGTTTTATGTTCTCAAAAAAGACTGGGTCATCATTATTCGGTCCATATATAGCTGCCAAAGTTATACGGTAGTCCTGAATGGTGATATCTAGTATAATAAAATTACCCATCAGGTCTATAGTTTCCTCATGGATCTTGAATTCAAAAGTATTTTTGAAAAGAATAGCTACCCCTTTACTTTTACTAGAATAAGAACTAAATTTCCCCACATATCCCCATTCATGAAGCCATTGTTTTTCTTTTTCAGATGTGCTATGGGTGTCTACTAATATAGTTATATCATACAAGTCCTTATATTTTGTAAATATATCAATTCTTTTGACGGTTTCTGATAAACCCCTGCAGTTTACGCTACCAATAGTTATAGTCGACATAATATAATAAAGTGTTTAAAAATGAGTAGCATAAATAATATAAATATCTACAAGCACAATATAGCAAAGCAGCATTAACAAAATATACACATATGCATCTATAATACGTAAAAGTTGTTTCACAATGTTTCAATTTTTTACTTAAAGTTATCCCCACCCCCCAAAGATTTTTTGTCGAAAGCACCATGCTATAAATAGAATGAGCAATTACTTTTGTGCTAAAGTAGAAATAAAAAATATATCATAAAAGTTCTGTAAATCTCCAATATTTGTTCTTCAATTTGCTCGTTTTAAATTTTAAATTTGTGTATCGTTTGTATAAAGGAGCAGATAGACAAACTAAGATGAATTAATAATAATAAACATCATAAATGGAAAAACTGAAGAAAAAAGTAAGTAACGAAAAAGAAACAACACAGAATATTTAACAACACATAAACATGATAAACTTGTATTCACACAATGTAAACAAAACACATATAAACATATATACACACATGCGCCCCCACATACATTTGCTGAAACCAGAACATACATGTACATCTATACATGTACATTCTTGTACATGTATATATATATATATATATACAACTCGTCTAAACATCAACCCAACAATGTTAGATCTGTAAATTTGCTTTCGCAAATTTTTGGTTCTTCCCTCGCCGGGATTCGAACCCATGCTACTGTGATATCGTGACACCAAATCGCCTGCACTGCAGCCGTCCCGCTAGACCACACGACCACCTGGGCTCTCAAAAAAAAGAGCTTTCAGTGGGCATGTGTTACCTTTCCACGTCAGTTTTAATCTAGCGGCGTACTACAGTACATGATATATAAGGCATGAAGATGTTATTGTTACAGATCAGCTAAATTATCTATAGTAAAGGATCCTACAAATTAATGTAAGATACAGTCACAGAAAATAATTATATTCATAAGTACGTCTGAGTCAGTGACAACCCTACAACAGATGTATCCATCGGATCGCCATCAATGATGGTGATACATGGCTGTGTACATAATGTATATACAACTCGTCTAAACATCAACCCAACAATGTTAGATCTGTAAATTTGCTTTCGCAAATTTTTGGTTCTTCCCTCGCCGGGATTCGAACCCATGCTACTGTGATATCGTGACACCAAATCGCCTGCACTGCAGCCGTCCCGCTAGACCACACGACCACCTGGGCTCTCAAAAAAAGAGCTTTCGGTGGGCATGTGTTACCTTTCCACGTCAGTTTTAATCTAGCGGCGTACTACATGTACTGTAGTCAGTTTTTTCCCGCCATATTTTATAAATCGAATATCCCGAAAAGGAGCTCCATGACCCATCAATATTTTAGCTGATTTTGATCCTTTACTAATACTCTTCCAGCTTAAGGTATCAATTTTGAATTCTAGACTTATTTTATTTAACCTTAGATCACCTAAGTACATCCTTAAGACTGATCACCAAGTGTGTACTTACATGAGCAACAAAACAGATCTACAGTTCTACAGATGTTTTTTTTAATAATAATAATAATAATACTTTATTCAGAAGCAATACAGCTTATATAATATACAATTTTACAATATTTTTTGAATGCATCAGTGAAATATAAATACAATAATTATACACAATACATGTAAGGCGGAGAATGAATAAAAAATTTATATGATAAATAAATAAAACAACTACATATTACGATTTTTTTCAATATTAAACAAAAATTTACCTAAATTATTAAGTTCTTTCACATTGTGAACTGATAACAACTGTATAAGTTTAAAAGTGGTTGGATATTGCCAATAATATTTCTTAATGTATAGTTTTCTTACATCACTGTATCTATTACATTCTAGAATAAATTGGTATTCATCTTCTACAACATTAATATTGCACATAGTACATAATCTATTTTCTCTATCTACATTGTAATATCTGCCTGTCTCTATATTAAGGCTATGGGCAGAGATACGATATTTACATATACAAGGTTTATATATTTGATTAACAGGTCTATCTTAATAAAATTGCAGTATATCGGTGTCATATATATATCTATAAAGTATACATTTTGATGAATTATTAAAAAAAGCATCAACATCAGCAATAAAGGTATCTTTCATTGTTTGTTTTAACTCATGTATGAATATATCAACAGTATTTACGCTTTGTTTTAGCCATACATCATGAAAACCATAACTACATAAAATATCTTTGACGAAACAAGCCCAATTCGATTTGTCATTGGGATGTTTAAATGAACTCTCCAACATATCTTCATAACATGTTTAAGTATACAGTTATCAGTATTTAATAATTTGAACCAAAATTGAATCAGTTTGACACAATATTGTGAGATGTATTTTACTCATCAGTTTGACAAACCCTTCCGTATCTATTCTAAACCATACATTTCGGGAATCAGCAGAATTTAAGCTGTAATCTTACATCGGAATTGACATTTTAAAACCGAAATTTAATATTTTTCTGTCTAGATGTGTCTATTGAGGGTTGAAAAACCTCCAATTGTTCAGAGATTTATATTTCTAATTGCGTTTGTTGCAACAGTCTCTTGTATATATCTAGATGTCTGTATACAATATGGTTTGCCTATGTAGCGAGGTATAAGGGTCAATCAAGTAATATGTTGCATGTATAATGCATCTAGCATTATTTCAACACTTTCGACAAGTAGTGCATAATATGTGTAAATACAGGAATACATGATGTCACCCATTTAGTTGCATTCATTATTGCTTTAAATTCAGTTGTATTATGGTGTGTTTATTGCCGTTCCGTATAGTTCCGTATAGTTCTGATCATGAAGTTCTTAATATTGTGTTCTACTATTCTGTTTTTCTATCCAAAGCAAATGAAACGTATACACAAAGCACACCTGTCTGAGTATTTTATTACTAATAATTACACAGACCAACTTTATTTTTTCTTAAATGCATGATGTTGTTTTATTGGTGGTTAGTGGCTTTGAACTAGCTGTCATTAACTGCGAGTATTCTGATATCTGTACTAAGTGTTATTTTATGTTGGGAGGTACAAGTACCCGTCCATGTCCACTCTGTGTTGATTTAGATGTATTTCTATTTGTATTTATCTGATGAGTTAAACCATGTTCAACCGAGTTTTTGTTCGTTCTTATGTTGTATTGTTACAACTCTTTCCACTGTAAGAGGAGGATATTTTTTCTGCTAACATGTCATAGTTTTGACTACATAAATTAGGCCGTTAGCTTTTTCGTTTGAATTGTTTGGAATTTGCCATCTTGTTGCCTTTGATAGCTGACCAAGCGTATAGGCTTTGCTCATTGTTGAAGGCCATACGAAGACTTTAATTGCCGCGGTTGTAAATGGTTAAATAGATGGCGTCAAGACGTTAATATACAAGCCATACTTATAGATAATCTTTTTTTAAAGATTGAATGTACGCTATAGTATTGAGTATAATCGGTGAACATGTATTTGACACATAATTATATGCTTTGAAGTTGATTATACTGAACCGTAAATTGTATTCAACCGCTGTATCTCCATTCATATTTACCCATTCATCTATTTAAAAGAGGGGCGAAAGATACCAGAAAGAGATTCAATTTCATAGATCAGAATAAACTTACAACGCCATAGTTAAATAGGAAAAGTCAAATAATAGAACACAAGACACAACATAGAAAATTAAGAAGACTAAGCGAGATAATCCCCACCAAAAACCGGGGGGTCTTATGTGCCCCGTAATAGTTAGCAGATCTTGCTCATATTATTACAAACTCGTATAATTTGGTAGGTCATCTTCGTGAAAAAGGTACAGAATTGTAGCTACGACATAAGGAGCATATCCGATATCCGATATCATCTGTGAAACATTTTAACAAGAAGTTTACAGTATATTTGTCTTATTTGACAATGGCACTTTCCGAGTCGCATTATTTACATTAAAAAACTCACAATGCTAAATTTACAGTTTTGTAAGATTTCCAAAATGTACACATGGAGCTGTAAAAATTAACTTTCAAAGAGGGGGCGAAAGATACCAGAGAGATAGTCTCATAGATCAAAAATAAAATGACACCGCCATAACTGAAATGAAAAAGACAAACAGACAAATAAACTTTAACCTATAATGGTTTACTTTTTAAATTGTTATTTGTATGGAGAGTTGTCTCATTGGCACTCACACCACATCTTCCTATATCTAAATAATAGTACACATGACACATCATAGAAAACAGATCATGCTCCACATGTGGCACTAATCGTGTTGCTCATGTTATTACAAACCCGGTAATGCATAATTCGGTGGGTCACATTCATGAAAAGGGAATGGGATTATAGTAACGACGTAAGGAACATATCCGATATCATCTGTGAAACGGTTATTCCATAACGGTCAACCAACTCGCGATGGCGTCCGTAAAATTTACAAAGGGATAATTTCAACTTTACCATTTGGAACTCTTGATGCTACTCAAACTACTGATAATTGACTTTAATATCATGTATGCACTTCCAATTTTTGACTATAAGTTTATACAGATTTAAATATATTTACAAAACAGAAAAACATACCCATTACTATACATCAATATGAAAAACGTGCACATTGTTTTACACGGATGTAAAAATAATTCACATTGCTATACATTAATATAAAAAAAACATTTTAATATAGATAAAAATCAAAAATCAAAACACATTGCTATACATTTATATAAGATAGTACACATTGATATACACTAATATCAGACAAAACACATCGCTTTACAATTATTAAAGAAAAATACTCATGCAAACATCTACTTAAATCAACTTTAAAAAAGTTCACATTATTACGAATAACTGCTACAGAATCTATTTTGCAAACTTCGAATAACTACGAAAGTCTAAACAAACCTCTTAAATGTTATTTATTTATGCATGTCACGTATAACCTGAGTTTAATGTGCGTGAAAACAATATTGCGTGTATCTTCAACTCAATCTTTACAAACATTTACCCAAAACATTCTTCTGTCACAACATACGTTTGACCGTTAAAAAAATCATATGACCAATAACTTAAACAACAATATATGTATATACAAATATTTTGGCTACATCTTGAAATGTGTTTATGGTTTGATTTGAAAATATTTGTCCTTAATTCGATCTACAGGGGCTCCTAGTCCATTTAAGAATACTTGAAACGAACGAATTAATGTAACGTCATTCTTCGACATAATTTAATGTATTTGCAACAATGAATATACAAATATTTCCTCTCCAGTTGTCTATGTTATTCATGTTTCAAACTAGCTCCTCTATGTTTGGACAATTTGGTTAGATGCAAACTCTTCATAATGTAAAATTACAAGATGAACTGAATCATCTAGAAAATAAGAACATTCGGATGTTTGTATGCTGATACATGTAACAACAATGATAGAAATCGTCAAAGCGATGGGGAGCAATAACCAAAAAACTTTTATACAAAGAAAAAACCTCCCCAGTGATGTGATTTTATCAAATATATTATTTCTTTTCAGATTTCTCGTGAGTTATATATGCAGCTTCAGTCATCCCTTAGTTTGCCACAATACAATACTATTTAATAAGAAAGAAATATTATCAGGATTGTGCTTTGCTAATAAATAAGAATATCCATCGAAATGTATAGAGCGATATTTTTGCGGGTGTAAATATTTGCAGATACTTAAATTGTTACATATAAACTATTAACTAATTGAGAAGCATGTTAATTGATTTGTTTACATACCTGATATCGTATTTACTGATCTTGACCGGAACTTTGGTGTACTTACTAATTAGGTTATAAAATTATCAAAACTGGTTAACTTCTCTAAAGTAGTTTGACACTAATTAATTAGGTTAATTACCTCATAGAGTACTCTACTCTCATAAACTATTCGACACTAATTAATAAGGATATACACACGTGAAAGTCATTTTATAAAATACATGTATGTTCAATGCACTTTTTGTACTTTGGTACTGGCATGAAAATACGGTTTTTTTGTGTTATTAAAATTTGCTGTTACAAAATGTTAGAAATTATTATAAATTAAGGAATGTATCTCCCTCATGCAAAGCTCTGATTCCTTACATGGATATCGCTATACTTTTTGGACTTTTTGATTATAGCTCTTCATCTTTTATATTAGCTTTGGATTTCAAATATTTTGGCCACGAGCATCACTGAAGAGACATGTATTTTCGAAATGCGTATCTGGTGCAGGAAAATTGGTACCGTTTATGTTATTACTACCACTGGGTCGATGCCTCTGCTGGTGGACTGTTAGTCCCCGAGGGTATTACCAGCCCAGTACCCAGTACTTTCGTACTGACATGAAAATACTAATTTTTTGTGTTATTAAAATTGGCTGTTACAAAATGTTAGAAATTATTATAAATTAAGGAATGTATTCCCCTGATGCAAAGCTCTGATTCCCCTCTACGGATTTGCCTATACTTTTTGAACCTTCTAAATTATAGCTCTTCATCTTTTATATAAGCTTTGGATTTAAAATATTTTGGCCACGAGCATCACTGAAGAGACATGTATTGTCGAAATGCGCATCTGGTAAAGGTAAATTGGTACCGTAAATGTTATTTTGTTTGTTGTCTAATCCAACCTACCCTGTTATTGACTGCAAAGTAACGGAAGTATGCATTAATTTTCGTGGAATTTATTTTCACGATTTTCTTTAATCCCCCAAAATACAAAAATGTAAGCGAAAATAAACATCCCGCAAAAAAAAACGCTTTACGGTATGCAACAATACTAAAAGCAAATCGACATCTGTATATACAATTGAAAAAAATGATATTTTAAAACATGGTTCAAAAATTTGAATGGATCGCTCTTGTTATATCGGTAGTACCATTTTGTACTTTGTTTTTATGGAGGGAAGCAGATTACATGGATTCAACATGCAATTAAAAAATAGTTATGGTAAAATATGCGTTGTAAATGTTTGTTTTAATGGAAAAATTTGCATTTGCATCAATCATAAGTTCTTCCTCTTTTTCAAAGTTACTACTAATCTAATACAAGCTGGTAAAAAGATGAAATGTTGCTCGGAATACATACTTTTGATAAATTGAAAATGCTCAATAAGACATAAAATATTGTATGAAAATAATTTTCAGGCAACCACTGTGTATGTCCACTCTAAATATGTTTAGCCAGCATTAATTCAACAAGTTGTAAAATAAAGCACATCACATCTAAAATTGCTACTGATGGACACCCTATTTTGTGAATAAAAAATTAAACAAGATAAAATCAAAAAGCCTCCAAACGTAAGAATTGTGTTGCCAATCAAGAAATCATCTTGATAATGTCAGTTTCAGACAGTTCTTCTGTTCAAATTTGAATGATTCTTTTCAAAGTTGGGTTAAACAGTTCAAAATAGATCTCAAATTAAATCTTTCATGATCTATTCTATGGTTGACATGTCAGAAAAATTGTCTTGGGTAGCATTGTCTGAAACTGTTTTAACATAGAACTGCTTGAAAATTCACAAAACTGTCAATCTTATTATTTGGTACGACAGATACGCCTTTAACTTCTGTCAGACTCTGTTCCAAAAGTGTCAGGAGATTAGTTCTAGAGCCGTTTGTTGTACAGTTTCTATCAGATTTTAAGTATGGTTAGAATTGATATCAAATGTATACCAATAATCTTACTGTAGACTTTTTTTAACGAAGCGTAAAAAACGAAGGATTACGGACAACAAATGTAGCATATATTAAGTCACTCATGGACAATTTCGAGTGATATGTTTTTCACATATTATATACTCCATCTCTTTGAAGTGCATGTGGCTAATTTTGGATTTATGTTTTCAAGTTGTACATTTGCAGGGTGAATCGGATTTTGTACATTCATACTGACGTATGTTTGATTTTGTACATCTTTTGACGAATGTCTGCCATAATCAACCGATCGTAAGATCCCAGCATATACAGGTTGCTCGTAAAAATGTCGATTATGTTCTTGTCCTGACACTTTGTCCTTGTTAAAAAATATTGTCCCTTGATTTTCTAACATTGTATTAATTTGCTGATGCTGTGCAATGGTATCTGGTCTTAAATAACCATCTGAGTAATAATGTTCTTTGTTGTTTGATATGTTGCATGGACTATTCTTAACTCCCAACATGTCTAAGTAAGGGTTGTGTAATTGTGTACCGAGGGCTAACGGTAACATATCTGAGTAAGAGTTGTGTAATTGTGTCCTGAAGGCTAACGGGGTCAACGTTTCTGGTATTGCTGATTCGTCTATTTCGTTATATATACATTCACTTCCCTCTTCTGTTTGTTGATGTGTGATAGTAAATGATTTCAATTCATTCTTTGTACGTGGAGCTATTTTGAAAATCATACCTTTTTTTATTCGAAAAATATACATCATGCCAAGACACATCAGAAGACAAAGGAATAGTAGGACAACCAACAATACGATTTCCCGAGGTGTCATCGCTGAAAAATTAGCACACATATCAATATAAATTTCGTTTAATTGATAAATTCAAGTTATGTCATAAGGGTTGACCAAAGGGTCGCCTATAGTGGAAACAAACCTTTGATCGTATCCCATTTTTTGAATGTACAATGAACATATATACAAAATAAGCTATTTCGCATATATGTTTAGTCATAAGAGAATTAAAATAAAAAGAATGCATTTTGGGGCCCTTTATATCTTGTTATTCGGTGTAAGCAGCCAAGGCTCCGTTTTGAAAGCCGTACCTTGACCGATAATGGTTTACTTTTATAAATTGTTATTTGGATTGAGAGTTGTCTCATTGGCACCCATACCACATCTTCCTATATCTATAGTCAATTTTTTAAACTTTTCCTTGGTAGTTATATTCCCAAACACAAGCCAAAGTTCTATCGACAGATTTTTTTTATCTAATATCGCTGTATCTGGGAAAATATCGGCAACTAAGTGTACAGGAAGACATCACTTCAATCGTTTAAGACTTTGATAATCTAAAAAAGTGTGTATTACCGGAAAGTTGAAGTACAATTATTTAAAGATAAAAATATCCTTTCAAGTATATGAAACATATTCAACTTTGTTTTTTACTTTTGTTGGTTCATATGACTAACAATATTCTTGTAATCATTTAAAAATAAAAATAGTAAAAAGGAATTGAAAAACAAGGAATACAACACATAATACATATTTGATATATATAAAACCAGATTTAATGCATCATTTTTTACATAAGATAATGCCTGAACTAAGTCTGCAATATGACAGTTGCTATCAAGTCGTTTGATGTGTGAGCTTTTGATGATGTTATTTGCTGACTTTCCGTTCAGAATGTTCCTCGGAGCGCGGTATTTTCTATCTTTAATTTTTAAATGTGAAAAAACTTTGGATTATGGTATTGAAACGAATAATCGATGGTATTGTCTAAATGTATATTTCATAACTCAAATATTACGTACCGCTGGCAAGAGGTATGTTGCGTTGAGTGCAGAACACAATATTTACGTATTAAAATGCAAACTTGTTCTGTTGCGTTTAGAACATGTAGAATAATATTTAAAGACAATTTGAAATTATTTACAATAACGGTAATCAATCGACAGTGGATTCTCAAGATACAGGTAAGGACAACAGCATGGCATCAGAAAAATGCATAAACGATAAGAAAAAATAAACAAAAGTCTGACAAAGTGATGTCTGGATGTGCTCATTCACCAGTTGACATTCCTCTGGAGAAAATGGAGCCAAACATGTTATCTTGATTCATTTTTTGCTCTTTTTTCTGAAATCCACGCTTAGTAGAGCATCGACAAATACCAATATGCAAGTCGTTGGTATGGCATCACAGCGATTGAGCACATGTCTACCACATTTGAGGCGAAGGCGCTACTTCGAGATCACCAAGAAGGTTTTTAAAATAATGACAGATTTAAGTATTTTCTGATTTTAAAAAAAATACTATTGAATTTTAGATAACTACGAACATTGACATTATAAAAATCATAAATGAGCCAAGTAATCTACACAACGTAAGAATTTCAAGGCTTAAAAATTTCAAATATCAATTGTTTCAAATTGTGATAGAAGAAATACAATGACCTTTTTAGTCTATGCAATTGTTTATTGGATTCATCAAAACAAATCGAGAAAAATGCAAAACAAGTACAATGTTGAAACCAAATTAAATATAGTAACATGAATAACAAAGTACGATAAATGACATCGTGAATTATTCACACAACTTTTATAAGGTTCTAAATATTTTATGAGAAAGAAAAACAAAGGCCATATGTATCTTTAATCAGAGAGGCATACTTACACTTAGCAATATCATCCGCTTCTTTGATCGATTCAAATGCAGTGCTTCTTTTATAATCTACTGAAATAAATTTAATTTTATGTTGAAAACATTTATATAAGTATTTCATTCTCATTTTAACGTTATAGTTAATATTGCCATAAAAGCGGGATGTTTGGCATGCCAAAAAAAAACAGGTTCAACCCAAATTATTTTTCTTAAAATGTCCTGTACGAAGTCAGGAAATGGCCATTGTTATATTTTTATTCGTTTATGTGATTGTTAGATTTTGATGTTGTGCTTATGTTGTGTCGTAGTTCGCCTCTTATATTTGATGCATTTCCCTCAGTTTTAGTTTGTAACTCGGATTTGTTTTTGTTTTTTCTCAATCGATTTATGAATTTCGAACAGCGGTATAGCATTGTTGCCTTTATTCATTGTTATTAAAAAAATGACTTATTTCTAATTAGAAACGTTTAATTACATTGTATGTTATCCTTCATGCACAGCGGGACACGTAAACAATCTTGCTTCTTTTTTAAGTTATGTTATACTTTCAAATTCATAGTTGTACCTTTCTTAATTATAGATTTGTGATATTTGAACATCGATTGTTACTTAATGAGGCAAGCCATATTTGTTATGAAATTGATATGATGATTTCATTTGTTATAGATAGTGTATGGACGAAATATATGAGCATACAGAAAATTCAGACACACAAATCTCTATTTATATTTTTTGTGGATTATCAAGTGTTATGATATGAGAACAGTTTGAGTATCATTCCAGTACCAATACACTACATAAGATGCAAATGTATACAACAAAAGTGCCTTAAGGGTTACTCGAAACCAAAATATATGACAATCAAAACCTTATAAAAAAAAGTCCCGAGTGATTTTTAAATTAACAAATTTTCGTTACAAAATCATATACGACCTCATTCGGAGAAAGTATTTCAAAGACCTCAATGATATATTTGACGTTTACACAAAAATAACAGCACACTGATCTTAGATGGAACTGTCTTGAGATTCAGGAGTGCTTCAAGTATGAATGAGACATATCTGATGTCGAACATGCTATGTTGAGTGATAGCATTAAGCTTCATTTGTTGTGTAAATGTTAGGGTATAGGTATGTAAGTAATTTAATTGTATTTTCAGACGTTAACTTGAAAAAGATCATTAATTCACGTAGCACAAAATGTGAATTGCTTACCTGTTACCAGCTGACTACTAGAACGATAGTTTTTATTTGTCACAGCCGTGACCGTCATGTCTTAACAATATTAAAAAAAAAACTATAAAATGTATTGTTTATTGCTCTATTACACTTGGTCGTATTTCAACTTATGACCACACAAATATTATTATATTTAACATGAATTCAGTTATAATCATTTAGCTATCTTTGGTTAGAAAAATTAGAACTGCTATCTGCTATTGGAAAGCTAGATATATTTGTGATAATCTTCTCCTATTCCCTAAAAAAACCGTTACAGAACAATTGTCAATAATTTATGAGACTTAGAGACTTATGTAATTTGAAACGTAATATGTTGAGTGATAGCACTAAGCGTTGCGTGTTGTGTAAATGTTATATTATAGGTGAGTAAGCAAAACAACTGCTTTTTACACGTAATACAAAGAGTTACTTTCTTACCTGTTGCCTGAGTATCAGAAGAATAGTTTCTAATTGTTACAGTCGTGTCCATTCTGTCTAAAAATATTTATAAAATATGTTTAATATATTTTATTTTGGTTTATAAGACTTGTTCGTTTTTTGACATATGACCACGCAAATGTAAAAGGTACAACAGGAATTCAAATCATTTTGCTATCTTTAGTAAAAAAAAATATTTAAAACTGCCAACTACTATTTGAAAAGCTAGATGTATTCGTAATATCATTTTATTATTCCCTTTATAGAAACTGTTACGGAATCATTCTCTACAATTTTTTAAACTTGACGAACCTCAAACTCTGTTAGTTTCTCGAAATTCTGAATAATACAACCAACACATCCCAGTTGATACGATATTACAGGGCTTGTATTGAAAATCACTGTTACCTAAGTAAAAGGTAGCTGGTCACAAGGAATCTATCAAACAATTAGTTCCAAATGATGACGTTACAATTATCCCTTCGTATATTAAACGGCCGCCATCACGAGTTGAATGACCATTATAGAATATCCGTTTCATACAATACCGTCCCCTTTTCTTCTAATGTGACGTACCGAATTAGACAACAATGTTTTAGATTTTAATGAGATAAATTTGAGTATTACTGAAAAATTATTACACCAGGGTTTTCGATATCACAAACTAGTCAAAACATTTACTAAATTTTATCATCGGTATAAGGACATCATTCGTAAATATAGCTCAACATGCAGACTTCTTATACGTTCAGGTATTTCACATCCAATTTTTTATGGAAATATTCTTTATAAAGCACAAAGGTGTCAGTATTCACCTCAGAAACTAACAAAACCTTTGAATAGACTTATTAAGAAGGGATATAGTTACGATACTGTTGTCAGGTCATTACAGATTGCATATTTTGGCGTTAATATTGATTCATTTATAGGGTCTTTGCATCGGAACTAAACACATTTATTCAAAAAACAGTTGTTGGCATGACACGGGTTATGTTCTTCTCATATATTTTATGATGGTATGATACTAAACCCCTAACGGGAAGGATTGTGCCTGATGTACATATGATGAAATCATAATCTTTCAGTCAGTTTAATTGAAGTCTGGAGCTGGCATGTCAGTTAACTGCTAGTAGTCTGTTGTTATTTATGTATTATTGTCATTTTGTTTATTTTCTTTGGTTACATCTTCTGACATCAGACTCGGACTTCTCTTGAACTGAATTTTAATGTATGTATTGTTATTCGTTTACTTTTCTACATTGCCTAGAGGTATAGGGGGAGGGTTGAGATCTCACAAACATGTTTAACCCCGCCGCATTTTTGCGCCTGTCCCAAGTCAGGAGCCTCTGGCCTTTGTTAGTCTTGTATTATTTTAATTTTAGTTTCTTGTGTACAATTTGGAAATTAGTATGGCGTTCATTATCACTGAACTAGTATATATTTGTTCAGGGGCCAGCTGAAGGACGCCTCCGGGTGCGGGAATTTCTCGCTACATTGCAGACCTGTTGGTGACCTTCTGCTGTTGTTTTTTTCTATGGTCGGTTGTTGTCTCTTTGACACATTCTCCATTTCCATTCTCAATTTTATTGTTATCGGGTTTGTATATAAGCGACATGACGGGTGCACGATGTGGGACAGGATCTGCTAACCCTTTAGAAGCACCTAAAATCACCCTTCGTTTTTGGTGGGGGTTGTGTCCTTTGTTTTCAATTTTGTCCTTTATATTCTATTGTTTGTCTGTTTGTCCGGGTTTTTTTTTAGCCATGGCTTTGTCTGTTTGTTTTCCACTTATGTATATCTTCACATTCGAAAAATTTTTGTCATGTCAGATTTTGTAAATTGTTTTCAAGAAATTCACAAAACATAAATTTAACCATTATATTTACCGATGACGGGTATATTAATATACAATTTGAATCAAGAGACAAATGAATTAACGATACACCAGCGATGATTGTGACCAAGTTTTGTTTTTTATTGGAACAAACAGATGTTTTAAAAACAAATGGAAGCTGGCGAACGACAGACGCCAGTGATTAGAACAGCCCAATTGACAATTTAGATCAGCTGAAATAAAAAAAAAATCGGCCGTTGTCAGCAATAAGTTCATAAATTAGGTCACTTATTTTGATTCATAAGTGTTTGAAGTAACAGATGAAACCATTGAAATGTCATGCCTGTTACGATTAATAAAATATTCGAGGATACCCATGATACAGCCATGAGCATGCTGATGTATTAAAGTCATCAAGGATTCAATCATATGTATTATTTGTAAGTCATTCGTTTTCATTTTCAATTCTGAACATTAAAATTTGAATCTAAATTACATATTGTCAATCATTTTTTTTTTAAAAGACTATTAAAACTGCTCATGATGCTTTGGAACTATATCGATATGCATAAAATAATTTTGAATAAAATATAGGGTCGACTTGTGTCCTTATTACATTTATTTTATATATATAAATACTCAATAAATACGAATTTACAATTAAAAATATATGAGATAATTTTTAGCCCCTTGTATTTGAAAATTAAAAGAAAACGCCTTAATCTATCATTCAACATCCTTCTGATGTTCATAAGACAAGATTCGGTCAAAACATCTGTATTGATATTTCGAAAATTGCCTTGAAATAATGTTTAATGGCTTCACACTTTTTTTTATTATACTGCAAAACTGTATATACTACAAAAAAGCCTCAATTGAGGTCTTGAATATTTAGATAAGGGCAAATGATTGACCGAACAGGATATTTTGTTATATATTTAGTTATATGTTTTGCACAAATGTTTTGTGTAATGATGTTGCTCATGTCTTTTTGGCATGCATAAATAAACTGTATCTTACCATATTTAGCAACGCATCCTGACACATGATCACACCTGTGAAGAAGAACAAATAGATATGATTAGATATATTTTTATTTTTATATGTATGAGTTCAAGGAATTAAAAACAAATGTACATTATTTTTCCCACTACTGTCTACACTATGAATGAAGAGAATGTAAAGGAGATATGTTACAGTAGCAAATTCTAATGAGACATGATAGTAACAAAATGTGTTATGCTGTCTTCGGAAATTGACAAATATCTTATTTATATGTTAATCTGCAATATTTCCCGAGCCAGTGAACATTATTTATCAATCATACAGGAAATATAACTAATAAAGGCAACATTAGTATACCGCTGTTCGAAATGCATAAGTTGATAGATACAACAAATCCGGGGTACAAACTAAAACTGAGGGAAACGCATCAAATATAAGAGAAGAACTATGACACAACAAAAACACAACATTAAAATGTAACACACAGAGAAACTATAATATAACAATGGCCATTCTCATGACTTGGTACAGGGCATTTTAAGATAAGAAATGGTGGGTTGAACCTGGTTTTGTGGCATGCCAAACCTCCCGCTTTAATGGCAATGTTAATTTTAATATTAAAATGACAACATTAAATGACCGGACTACAATTATAAATAAATGTATCAAAAACTAGCTGTATTGATCATCAAATTTCATTAATCGAAAGCAAAGCATGAATGAAAAAAACTACAACTAATTACTGATTGACATGAAAGCATATACTTGGATTTTGTTCATTTACAATAAACATTTGATTGATGTTCTCAACAGTATTGGAACGAAAGTTGTTTATCCTACAATAAGTCATTGTACTATAATACATAAACTGCTTTACAAAATATGTTTAATTCATACATTGTTATACAGTCATCGTTTACAGTTATTTTGCTTTTATTATTTTTTTCCCATGTTCAAAATGATAAATCTACTGCTCAGAGGTGAGTAATCCTTCTCTAGCAATTATCTTTATCTACTATGTATTTATATTACCATTCCAGAGGAACATACTAATTTTCTTTTCAATAAACCTTCTTGTGATTCGCACACTATAAACAAGTATCATTATTATCACGATGTGAATGGAAAGAGGTACATGAAAAACAAACACCATAACTGTGCCTACTATTTTAAGTCTAATAAATATGAGAAGATGTGGTATGAGTACAATCAAGACAACTCTCCATTCAAGTCACACTGTTATATAAATATGATTTTAATCTTATAACCTTTCATTGGTACTACATCTGCATATGTCTGCACATTTTCTTCCATATTGGTCATCGTTGCATTTTTTACACTTAACTCCATTTGAATGGTGACCGATCGGACATTCTGAAAGATATTTGTTACATAAGAACATTCGTTATTTTTTTTTAATCTATAAAAACACGAAACAAGTTAGATTTATTATTGAAGTGATATAGGAAGTAAACACTTCTCGTTCGTATTAAACTTTTCATGTACTTGTTTTAAAAAAGACGTTTAAACAATTTACACTAACATTGCAGAGTGTCGTCATAAAAGAAAATACTAATTCAGGAAAGTTAATTTATTGTAACATTTTTGTTCTTGTACAGCTAAATCAATGTGACAGCAAATACAATGTAGGTAGAAAGTACTTTCTTACTCCAGTTATTTATATATATACTAACACAAACTCACACTTTGAAGATTGTATCATTATGTAAACAATTAATCTTCTTTTATAAATAACTGTTCGATTAAACAAATTTATTAAGGTAAACTAAACGTAGAAAAGTTGCACGTCTTACAGCTCGATCGACAAGAGTAAAATGTATAACAAAGTAATCAAGAAAAGCCAAGGGCAAAACATAAACCTCATCTTAAAGTAGTGAATTCAAACTGCATAATTTTATATACATCTTCATGCATTTGACCTTACCAACACAGACTCCATTCCTCTTGTGAAAATTGTCGCAACAAAACGTCACTGCTTTACTTCTGTATGTATTGCCTTCTTCAAATCTGAATCAAGAGTGATTAATATAGATATAAAAAAATATTTTATTGATATCTTTTTTAAAACTAGTTGTAATAAGCAAAATCAAAAAACAAAACATCACCTTTGACCTTTGATCTTGATCTTAATATTTTTTAGACCAAGTATATCCTGTCGAAAGACAAATGCATATCACTTATATAAAATGCATAAGGGGATATTTCTCTTATATGTAGTCTTCACAAAACTTTTGTCAAAACCATCATCAACATCCTGAGACGATAACGAGCAATTTGGTAAAATAATCCTTTGGTTTACTTAACTGCGAAGGAGTAGTGGCCACAAGAAAAACAGTGTTTGGAGAGATAAAAGTAAAAGTGGTCGGTTAAACAGAATCAGTTTCAAAAGCACAACCTTAATTTCAAGGTCACAAAGCTATATCGGATCTATTAGTTATACTAACATACAGCTAATTTATAAAAAAGAGGATAAAATTCCCTTAACGTCGACGTACCCTTTCAACCAAAATGTTTGTTTACGAAACCCTTTAAGTTAACGATTTAATTCAAAGAATTTGTCTCTATCTTCTACAGCTTCTTATGATAATTGGAAATAATCCAAATCATAGTTTAAAGCATGAATTTGACCTTGACCTGATTTTCTTTTAGAGGACCTCAAATCAAAAGATCATGGGTTCTGTATCTCTTAAAGTTTACCAGTTACAAATGCATATCGCTTATATCGAATGTATATAGAGATATAAATCTCACACAGAGCCTCCTCATCTCTGCGGTCAGAATCATTTTCAATATTAACATTTCGTTAAAAAAATTTGTCTGTGTTTTTTTTTTCGTTTGCAAAAAAATGGTGCTCACAAGAAAATCAGTGTTCAGGGAAATAACTCTTACATAGTTAACTGTTCGGTTTAACACTGTCAGTTTTAAATTTGTTTTTTTCTCAATCGACCTTTGAACATTGGTTTACTACTGCCACCTTTACTTGAAATCCTATAAACTTGCCATTGTTGATTTGAGTTATCATTGATATGTTCATAATTATACCTTAACTGTAAACAACACTTTGATTTTTTTAAATACTAAGGCTTTTCTACTTCAGGAATAGATTACCTTAGCTGTATTTGGTACAACTTTTAGGAATTTTCGGTCCTTAATGCTCTTCAACTTCGTACTTTATTTGGCCATTTTAATAGTTTTGGATTTGAGCGTCACTGATGAGTCTTTTGTAGACGAAACGCGCGTCTGGCGTCGTATATATAAAATTTTAATACTGGTATCTATGATGAGTTTATTTATTACCAAATATCTATGTGACATCTTTTGAAACAACGATACCTTGAAAGAACAAAAACAAGATGGAAGAAAAAATTATTGAAAACCAGTTGGTCAGAGAACAACTGAATGTCTTTTCATACCAATGTTCTAAATAATTGATAAAAATATGTGTCCAGTTTACTTGACTTTACTATTGGCGTCGAATCATAGATTTATGTATGCTGATTCAATCAATATATGGTTCAATATACTGTTGTATGAAATAAGGGATATTAACTTCCTTCGTCCGGTTTAGAAAATGTTAGTTTCGGTCTCATAATATAGCGTTATTCACACAGATTTCATAAATATATTGTTTTAAATACATTTCAAATGATAGGTTTATATACATGTATGCCTATTTAAAAAGTATATTATGTTTTAGGTATTTTTCAACGAAATATGTGAAAAAGTAGCTACTCTCGGTAAACTCTTGGTCACTTCCGATTGATATTTTTTCAAGGTCACATACCACTCAACATTTTGCAAAAGTCACTATGCCTTTATCATGTTTAGCATGTACAAGTTTGCGGTAATAATCAACTAACCTGAAATTACAGCATTGTAAAGCCAATAGGAGCAACTACCGAAAACCAAAGAACACAAAGGTACTAGTTGTGATCAGTTGTCAACTCTCAGAGTATAAAAACAAAAAAGAAGAACTTTGCAACTTATTAGACTCAGCAAATCCAAATATACTGATTGAAACAGAGACTTGGCTACGTAATGACACCAGTAGCTGTGAGATCTTCCCTGACGGGTAGACTGTATACAGGTAGGATAGATGAGATGGATATGGGGGAATTATTGTAGCAGTAGAATCAGACTACATCAGCGAGCTTGTAGACATTAAAAATGACACTGAGTCGATATTTATCAAAATATCACTTCATAACAACAATTCGCCCTTCATTGGTAGTATATACAGACCACCTAGCAGTGACATTAACTACATGGTGAAAATTAAACTGACAGTAGACAACTTGATAAGAAAAAAACAGATCATCAATTGTTTGGCTTGGGGTGATATAAATTTACCCGATATATGTTAGAAAACTCAATCTATCACTGACCGTCAAAAATCCAATACGAATAAACAGTACTTTCCACGACCTAGTACAAGACAACCACCTGGAACAGATAGTCACTTTTCCAACAAGAAAAAAACACATGTTAGACTTATTTCTAACAAATCGGCCTTCATTAGTTAATCGATGCAAGCCATTACCAGACATTGGTGATCATGACATTGTATACATCGACACATGAAATTAAACGCAGACTTTAAGTAGAAATTTAAACTGAACAACTCTATAACTGTAATGTGGGTAATGATTAAAATCAGCTTACTTAGTATCCATACTTGAATAAAAACAGTACCATCAAAAATGTCATCCTCAGATTCAATCAACCCTGGATCAACCAGAAAATTAGAAAACTCACAAGACAGAAAAAGAGGAGCTTTGAAAGAGCAAACAAGACCAACAGAAAATCTGATCTTGTCAGATACCTTCGATTAAAAACCGCAAAACAGAAAGAATGTAGAAGGAATTACATTCACGTTATCATTAATCCTGAATTATCAGCAAACCCTTAAAGATTCTTGGGATTTATTGAAAGTAAGAAATGCGAATCTGTTGGAGTTTCACCTCTCAAAGATACAGATGGACAAAGTGAAAAGAAGGCAAATATTCTGAATGTCAATTTTCATCTGTATTCAACACCAGTGATGATATCAAAACCATACCTAATAAATGAAAGAGTCCACATCCAACAATGAACAAAATACATGTAACTGAAAATGGCGTACAAAAACTGCTAGGCAACTTGAACATCCAACCAAGCCGCTGGTTCAGACGAAATCCCAACAAGACTGCTCAAAGAGCTTGCACAATACCTAGTAGAAACATTTGCCACTTTCTTTCAAGCATCAATAAATCAAGGCACCATACCACTTGAATAGAAAGAAGCCTTTGTTGTTCCAATTTTCAAGAAAGGATATAAATCACGTGCCAGTAACTACCGTCCAGTTTCATTGACTGTTGTTACATGCAAGATCCTAGAGCACATAATATGCAGTAGTATTGCAAAACATCTTTATATTCACGGCATCCTAAACGACGCCCAACATGGATTTAGAAAGAACCGTTCCTGTGAGTCACAACTTATCCTTACAATACAGGACCTGGCTAAAAACATATATCGGGGAACGAATTGACATAATCTTGCTTGATTTTTCCAAGGCATTCGATAAAGTCCCTCACAAGAGACTAACGTACAAAGCAGAGTACTATGGTATATGCGGGCCAACACTCCAGTGGATTAGCAGGGACTTCCTCAGCTCCAGAAATCAAAGAGTCTCACAATGCACGTGTCCAATGAGGAGTACCACAGGGGAGCTTACTTGGACCACTCATGTTCCCTCTGTTCATCAACGACCTACCAGACTGTTTTTTCAGTCATCAACAGTTCATCTATTTGCTGATTGATGACAATTAATGAAATCTAAGTACGTTCAGATTTTTACATATGTCAAACTTCTTGGAAAGTACTGTTATTCGTGGGTTACACATTTTTGTGGTTTTTGAATAATACGAGTTATTTAATTTCAGCCATGGAAAAATCCCCAGGTTAGGAAGACTATATATAGATACGGACATAAGATAATGCAATGTGAAATAGATATACAACTTCCGACCGGATTTTACCCATTTAATCTTTTAAATAATCGAAACTGTACGACTCTCAACCTTTAAATTCTCATGTAAAATAAGTTTTGATCGCTGAAAGTCAGATTTCCGGTGATAATATTGGATAATGAAGTATTCAATTTATTTTTTCATAATTCTCATACGAAAAAATATATGTTAATTCATTTCGGTCTTGAGTTTTATTACATACAAATAACTTCTACAATTCAAAGTACATTTTGTACCATTTTTTTTAAATGGATCATTCAACCTACATGTATACAAATATAGTGTCTTCAACATATGCCAACATTTGAAAAACATATATTCAACCTATGCCTACAAACAAAATACAATTATGTGTGTTGTCATAACAATAAATATCTAATTACCTGTTTAATACAGTCAATTATGTAAAGCATTAAAACTTACTCCTTCAGTTAAAAACAACAACAGTTAAATACTTATTATGAATTAGTATGCTCATTTGGTCAATTAACTTTAAATGACTAAGGGTTAGTACAGCCCTTGGATGGTGTATATTTCCTTTAACAAACGTGTTTGGTGGGATGATGTATGGCATATGGTGCAATGGGAGAAAGTGTATAGTAATATGGTGTATGGTGTAAGGGGAATGGTGTAATGGTATAACGTGCGATTGGGATGTTGTGAATGAATGGTGTACGACTTTAAAACTATGCAAAACATTGATAAGAACTGGTTTTTAATATTTAATACATTAATTTACAATATGATGATCAAAATTTGTTTTTAAAAATAACTAAGTAGTTTTGTAGTCCAACGCTTTCTGTTGGATTTAATTGTATTATGGTGTAATGTGTAAGGTGCATGGTGCAAATAGTTTACGTGTATGCTGTAATGGCACATGGTATATGGTGTAATGGCACAAGGTGTGTGGTGTAATGGTGCATGGTGGATGGTGTAATAGTGTATGGTGTAAGTGGGAAGTTTATAGCTATATGTCCTACGTAATTTTTTTAATTTCTATGTGTTCGGTTTAAACTGTTTTATTGTATAAATTTCAAGATGTAATCAGAATAGATTGGTTTGATTTATTCTACATCGTAATCATACTACTGAAGGAAATCTGTTATATATCCAAAATATTTAACATTTGTTCAATTTATTATTACGTTTTGGTGTACTATTTTAGATTTGTTATATATTATGTTTTGTATTGTACTATATAAAATTAAATAATCCATCGCCCCGCAAAATTTATTGTTGGCTATTATTCAGTCCTTTTTTGTATGTATGCATACATATAATTCATCTAAATAGACAGACCAACAACGTTAGATCTGTAAATTTGCGGAAGCAAATTTTTGTTCTTTCTGGGCCGGGATTTCAACTCATTCTTCTGAGATATCATGGCACCAAATTTACTTGCACTATGCCCGGTGCACTAGACCACTCGCCCACCTAGGCTCGACGAAAATCAAGTATTTGGTGGCCCAGTGTTACCTTTCATCATCCTTCATTTATCTAGCGTCGTAACACAGTACACGATATAGAGGGCCGTTCGTATAAGTGATTCACGTCCACCCTTTATAACCCCGATACAGATGAAACAGGACGCTGACTCGTTCGAATCGAACACACCGTGTAACACTGAGTTCAGACAGTAAGGACTTAATATTTTTAAAGAAAATCTAATATCTTTTCTTCGGATATTTTGCTCCAATATATTCTTTGCCATAATACTAATTAGTTACTAAAATGTTTTTCAAATATGTGACATTTTTATATACATGTACAAACATCAAAAAACGCACGACGGTATCAATAATAAAACGTGCTTGGTATTTTTAAATATTCAAAACCTAATGTTTCTCGTACCTCATAGTTTTTAAAACATACATTTTTGAAAAGTTCATTGTTCAAAATTAACAAACTATTAAAGATCGTAACTATGTTTATCATGTTTATGTTGTATCTAGAACAAAAAAATACACGTTTTAAAGTGTCTTTATTTTTATTTTGTGTACGCTTCGTTTTCATTACACCTTTTTTATACTGTACGCTTCGTTGACACAATATTGTGTTTGTCAATCAATTTTGCATGTATTAAATAATGCTTTTATATGATTATAACCAATATTCATGTTTGAAAAAATAATTACCACCATAACATGCAGACAGCAACCCATAATAATCACATTTTTTGTTATTCTTTAATAAATAATTAATGTTAACCGTTACTTTTCTCATTCTAATTATTTCCCTTTTTTTTTTTATATCGGGGCCTTTTTTAGCCGACTATACACAGGCACTTGTCTCAGAAAAAAATCTTGTATTCCTTGATATTAAGGTGTATAAGAAAAAAACTCATATTAATATATATAATAATTTTTTTCTGAGAATAGTGCCTGTGCGCCTATAGTATGGTAGGGGTTTTCCTCATTGTTAGATGTTGTACATTGGACTATAATAATTGCTTTATACACCCACTTCATTTACACTTTGATGGAAAGTTGTCTCACTGGACATCACATCACATCTATAAAGCTTATATTAAAAAAAAAGAACAAAAATAATGCAGTTGAAAGGCCTTCTAAGGCATTCGGCAAACTAAGTCCAACGAGTTCAGTGGCGTAGCTTCCATTGAGGCAATGAGGCAACTGCCTCACTAGTTTTTTTTGGCAAAAAAAAAAAAAATATGAAATATTTTCATGTACTTGACACTTAGTTTTATTTCAAATAAGAAAATACTAGATCATCGTCTTTTTCTGTGAAGCTTTTTTACGGAAACATACATTGTCGCCCGTCATTGGTATTATAAATTTGTAAAAAGTTGTTGACGATCCAAAATTGGAAATCATGGACAAATATCTTATTAAAAAAAGAAACAGTCACTGCAGAATCCACGGATAATATGGATCCGGGTAAATTAATATATAATAGTTCTTTAGTATCATGACAGCATTATATCCGATTTATTGTGTATAGATCGTAGATCTTTAAATTGTCACGGTATTTTTGGTTATTTCGTCATCATGTAGAAGTGTTGATATGATAAGAACCGTATTTGATGATGTTAATCAATTAACGTGGTTCCTTGGTGGCAGTCCAAAGAGAACCGCAATTCTTAAGCGACACTTGCCCGATGCAAAACAAGTTGATTATTTAGTAGGGGATACCGATGACGAAAAAGTTGAGAGTAACATCAATATTGCAAATGCCTTTTCCAAGAGTTTGCTTCCGAAATTGTGTGAAACAAGATGGTCTGCTAGAGTTGACACACTGTCCGTTATTTTGGCTAAATACAAGGCAGTTCTTGCATCTCTTGAAGATGTAAGAAAGGAGAGTACGGCAACCGAAGCTCGCACAAAAGCCACTGCATTTATACATATGATGGAGAAGAGCACTTTTGTTGTTGCAATAGTAATTGCCCATCATATTTTAAGTTATACAAAGCCCTTAAGTCTTGCATTGCAGAATGCAAAATGTGATGTGTTCAAGGCCTTCACAGGTGCTCAGACATGTAAAAAGGTAGTTGCTGCTCAAAGGTCGGACGAAGTGTTCAACAGATGTATATGGATGAAAGCAGCTGCGATCGCCGAGAGCATAGACATCGAGCTCGGTAAACCAAGAACAGTTGGGCGAATGCGTCATCGGGCTAATGCTGCATTTTCCGACGATTCGGTACACGGCTATTATAGAGTGAACGCATACTTTCCGTTTGTCGATCACTGTTTGAATGAGTTGAATGAACGATTTCCTGAACAAACACGCCCATCTTTCTTGGCGTTTCAGTTGGTGCCATGTCGCCTTCAGAACATAACTGAGGAGGAAATTGCCGATATCCAAGTCAGATATGAGGAGGATATGCCAGACTCTCCAGGGTTTGTTAGAGAACTTGAACGGTGGAAAATGTTCTGTTCCGGACTCCAAAACAGAGATAAAGATACCGGTAATCAGTCTTTGGAAACAACAATTCAACTTGCAGACCCCAATTATTATCCCAATGACTTTATGTTCATGCAGTATTTAGAGTGCTGCTCACAATGCCTGTAGGATCCGTGCCCTGTGAGAGGTCTTTCTCTGCGATGAGACGATTAAAACATTGGAGCAGATCTACGATGACCGAAGACCGACTTTCTGGACTGACTAGTCTCTTCATACATAGAGATATCACCGTTTGTAGAGAGAAGATTATGAGAAAATTTGATGAAACCAAAAAACGTCGCCTTGGACCATTACATTTCTAACATTAATGATAATTTGATAACTACATGTACTTGTACACAGGTGTTAACTTATTAAAATTGCAAAAAATAGTACACTGTCATATTATTTACATGTGAAAAGAGAATCCCATACAATGCATAAGAGGTATACTTTCGAGACGAATACACTATTTATTTAATATTTAGTACTTGTCATCCCAAAAGACAGTGTTGTATCAAGACTATCTTTCCTCATATAGATATGTTGCGATATGGCGATATGGCATTAGGTTGTCATCACAAATCATACATTTAAATCCAGGAAAACGCGTTTCAGGCCCTCAAACACCCCTAAAAAAATGTTCGCCTCGCTCCGCTCGGCTCAAATTTTTTCGCCTCGCTTCGCTCGGCGAATTGCCTCACTATATATAAGACCCAAGCTACGCCCCTGGAGTTCCTATGTCTGCTTTCGTCTAGGCGAATTTGAACCAACATCGGCATTTGGAAGAGCCTCATATTGTGAAAAGTAAGTAATTCCGGTTTTATTGACTGTACTATACTTTTTGAAAGTTTATTTTCTCTGAACTATATTTATTTACTGTTCATTTCATCTTGAATGACGTTGGAAGTCTCAATTTTTAATAGAAACATTCCTATCAGATGTACGCTGGTGAAAACTTGCAATTTTGGCTTTGGATGACTGATATCTTAAGTTCAACTGCTTTCACTAAGTTAACAGATAAACATTTACAATAAAATACAGAAAAGGGGTCACCGACACCATCTCGAATACCTTGACAAAAAAGTGATTTGAGACGGTTTTTTGTCAACGAACTGTACAGTGATTATTTAATAACGCACAATAAACGCTACACTTTTGATGGAACGAACAATACAGTAAGAGAAAAAAACTTATTTAGTATGATATTGCTTGTATTCCAAGTTCTAGGGAACATTTGAAGGCACGTAGTAATTCAACGTATAGCTATTTAGTATTGCTTAAGGTATTGATAAGCAAAGGTGTATGCACGGAAAGACATTCAGCATTGTTTATCTCATAAAACGTATGAAATTGGACCGTGTTTGTGCGTTTTTTATCTAGCAGTTTTATCAAACGTTCTATGCAATATCTATAACAACTCTCTTACATCTTGTAATAGTATTACAACATTTGACTTTTCTACTCTTTACACAAGTATTCCACATTCCAATTTAAAAGACAAATTGAAAGAGTTGGTATGCTTTGCTTCATAAAAAAGAATGACCAACGTAGATACAAGTATTTGTTTGTCTTAGGGATGGATACATCCTACTTTGTAAAGGATCACTCTGATTCAAACAAAACTTTTTCTGAAACTGATATTATCAAATGCTTGATTTCTTGATTGACGTAACATATGTGTTACGTTCGGAGGACGTGTTTTCAACAGACTATCGGCATTCCAATGGGAACAAATTGTGCCCCTTTTATTGCCGACTTGTTTCTTTATTATTATGACATCATGCAGGAACTTCTTAGGAAGAAAGATAAGAAGTTAGCGATATCCTTTAACTCTACTTTCCGCTATATAGATGATGTTCTTTCACTAAATAATTCAAAATTTGGTGACTATGTGGAACGCATCTATCCAATCGAACTAGAGATAAAGGATACTACAGATACAATTAAGTCGGCCTCATATCTTGACTTGCATCTAGAAATTGACAATGAGGGTCGGTTGAAAACAAAACTTTACGGCAAAAGAGATGATTTCAGCTTTCCAATTGTGAACTTTCCATTTCTAAGTAGCAACATTCCAGCAGCACCTGCATACGGGGTATATATCTCCCAATTGATACGATATTCCCGTGCTTGTATTTCTTATCATGATTTTCTTGGTAGAGGGTTGCTGATCACAAGGAAGCTATTAAACCAAGAGTTCCAAATGGTGAAGTTGAAATCATCCCTTCGTAAATTTAACGGACGCCATCACGAGTTGGTTAACCGTTTCACAAATGACATCGGATATATTCCTTACGTCGTAACTACAATCCCCTTCCCTTTCATGAATTTGACCTACCGAAATAGACTATTTACCGGATTTGTTATCACATAAGCAACACGACGGGTGCCACATGTGGAGCAGGATCTGCCGCCTTCTGGAGCACCTGATATCACCCCTAGTTTTTGGTGGGGTTCGTGTTGTTTATTCTTTAGTTTTCTATGTTGTGTCATGTATACTATTGTTTGTCTGTTTGAGTTTTTCATTTTTAGCCATGGCGTTGTCAGTTTATTTTCGATTTATGAGTTTGACTGTCCCTTTGGTATCTTTCGCCCCTCTTTTAAAACAACTGTACAATTTAATAAATAAACAAACATGCACATTGACATATTTATGTGTTTTCAAGTAAGTTCTAGAGAGTCATTCAAAATTGTTGTCATCCCAAAGTCTGGATTCGATTATATCGGGGTGACGTCACACGTCAAACGATATTCCAGATGCCATGAATATGGAATAAATATAATAGAATAGTAACGCAATAATTATAAAATTGAAATTGAAACGATTCAATACTTACATGTTCGTAACGAATAACAGATATGGAGTTTTCTTACGTCTCCTTAACATTTTCATTAATTTTTATTATAATGCATATACACAAAGCTTGAAATCAAGAACGTTAAAAATGAAACGCTCTCTGTTATTCTCTAAGGATAATCGCTACTCTGTTTCAAAATAACAAGCTTTTCGAAAAAATGTAACAAATTTATAGAAATAAGATAAAGAAATTAAAAAAGCAGGAAAAAATAGAATCCGTGTGCTTGTTTTCCAGATATAAGCCATTCGAAATCTAAAGGGATATGGTATAGGGTTTTCATGCATTTAACATTTATTTAGAACCTTTTTTGCTTCAAAAGCTATGAAAAAATAACAAGGATTGTATAAGATTTTATAAAATGGCTTTTAAAATAGTTATTAAAGGTACCCGGATTATAATTTAGTACGCCAGACGCGCGTTTCGTCTTTATAAGACTCATCAGTGACGCTCATATCAAAATATTTAAAAAGCCAAACAAGTACAAAGTTGAAGAGCATTGAGTAAAATTAAGAAAGGAAAAGGCAATGGGATCAGCGGGCCAAATCTATTAAGGCACTATACAGGGATAAACCTAAATGTTTCTGACAATCTGACAAAAGATCAGAAACTAGATTCTTACTGACGGACATATTTCGTCGTCAAATCCTTTCGTACTGATATTGCATAAAACATACCTTCTGTATTCTTGACAAACTCCATGTTTGAGACTACTAATGTGTACAGCACAGAAAATAATAAAAACACTAAAACAGAATATCCATTCCATACTGTTAAGGAGAAAATGAAATTATAAATACGCATTAATTTCTAGGAAATAAACAATACATATGTGTCATTGTGTATATATACTTATATACGGAAATAATTCTATTTATAAATGTCAAATGTCAAATCAGCTGTTGCTACTGTTATTTTTCCCGAACCCTAGTAACTTTAAATTATCTGTCCCACTTTTGGTGTTGATTTAGATTGAATTTTAACTTAAACTATGCTACTCAAATACAAGAAACAGAAGAAATATGAAAAAAATGACTGAAACTATCACTTACAAAAATGTACCCCGTTTGATAAAATAACAATTACATACATGAGTCTATAGACACAGTTGTTACTTATATCATTGATTTGGGATGCAAAGCCAACCTGGCACAACCATCAAAGTCTGGGCATAAGTACATGTATGAGAGGAAGAGATAGATATTGCCTCAAAAGATGTATACCACATACCTGTAAGAGAGTGCTGGAGATGTACTCGGTATTTCACATAGTCCAACTTTATTATTGCCGACTGGTCAAAATTAAGAGATTCACCACGTAGACATGGCTTCTAAAATGGCCATGGCACGTATATCCTAGACCTGCTAGATTTTGCGTAAAAAAGGGTGGGATGGTACTCCTGTATTTCGCAGTCCAACTTTAATATTGTCGACTGGTTATACTAAGAAATCCACTTTGTGGGCGCTGAAGCCAGGCGTAGAAATAGATCTATAAAATATTATAAAGCTAGTTTATACCCAAACAACAGACAAATTTGCCAGTGTTCCGGATTATACATAAGATGCCTCGTTCACACTTACATTGAATTCGAAGTGTTGCGGTTCAAAATTGCCGTTTAAAAAAATATTACATAAACACCCTACATTCTTAGTTGAGATAGGCCCATTCGGGATATGATGGGGTTCAAAGTTGCTGTTAAGATATAAACTACATTCAACTTTCTTTCGGTAAGCCTCGCCAGCTTCGAACGTTTCATTACCGAACATTGCTCAAACGATAGGTAACAATTTAGAGAAGTCCGGACTAAGATATTTTTTGGGGAGTTAGTCCAATTCGGGGATTGTTTGGGTTTAAAATTGCTGTTTAAAAAATACATAAACACCCTACATTCTTTCAAAAAGCCTCACCAAGTCCGTACCCCAAAGTTCTTTATTGGATATTGCTCAAATGAAAGGTAATAACTTAAGAAATTCGAAGGCCCCACAGAAAAAAATTATCCGAGGACTGGGATGGGGGTAGATATGCAAATCCGGGATTGTAGCCAGGGGTTTAAAATTACTGTTCAAAAGAAAATGACGTAGACTTTCTACATTCTTTCGGTGGGCGTCATCAGCTCTGTACGGAAAAATTCTCTACCGGACGTGACTTAAATGAAAGGTAATAACTTATGGAACACGCCACTGAAATCTTCTCTTTTTTTTTTAACTAAGGCTCATTCAAAAATTGTTGAGGTTCGAAATTGCTAATAAAAAAA
Source organism: Mytilus galloprovincialis (assembly GCF_965363235.1). Lineage (NCBI taxonomy): Eukaryota > Metazoa > Mollusca > Bivalvia > Mytilida > Mytilidae > Mytilus > Mytilus galloprovincialis. The sequence goes on from NC_134845.1 coordinate 53,628,426, forward strand.
ATACATAAACACCTTACATCCTTTCGATAAGTCTCACCAGATTTGTATGGCCAAGTCTTTTTTTTACCTGACATGGCTCAAACAAAAGGTTGTGGTTTAGGGAAGTCCCAATTTTTTTTGGAAGTAAGCCCTATTCGGGAATGATTGGGGTTCACAAATGCTGTTAAAGAAATACATGGACGCCCTACATTCTTTTGGTCATTCTCGCCAGCTCCATGCAGTGGAGATCACTTCTAACCTCTAATTAAATCTGTCAGGAGAACTGTTCTATAACAGTACGTAGAACTGTCAGCCTGATACCTTTTAGTCAGTTCTAGGAACTGTTCTAGCTAGAACTGATTTGGTCAGTTCTACCTAGAACTGATTTGGACAGTTATAGCTAGAACTGACCAAATATTTGGTCAGTTCTACTTCTAGAACAGTTCTACGGTTAGAATTGATTTCTAATTGTACAGCTAGAATTGATTTTTATAAATTCTACGGCCAAAATTGATTTATAAATTCTACGGCTAAAATTGATTTATAAATTCTACGGCTAAAATTGATTTACAAATTCTACGGCTAAAATTGATTTTTATAAATTCTACGGCCAGAATTGATTTATAACTTCTACGGCTAAAATTGATTTATAAATTCTGCGGCTAAAATTGATTTATAAATTCTACGGCTAGAGTTGATTTATAAGTTTTAAGAACACTTTGCCTTAATATAAAGGGTTGGGTAAAAAAGCGATTTGAATTATATAGAGATTTGCTTTTTTCCCGGTTTTATTTCAGATTTATAATCGACAAGACTTAGGCAGCAACCATTTGATTTTCGGGGGGGGGGGGGGGGGGGGGGGGGATTTTTGGAAAAAAGTTTGTTTCCAGTTTTTGGTGAAATAAATAATTTGTTTTGGACCCTGAGAAAAAAAAATTGTTTGTTTCATCCTCAGCTGCCACTATATGTAATGCTAAAATTGAAAGAAAAAAATTGTTTTCGGTTTGTCGCAAAAAAAATAGATTGTTCTTCGCCCCCCCCCCCCCCAGAAAATCAAATGGTTGCTGCCTTAGAGAAACAAAACTGAAATTATTTAGTAAACACTTATCATGTTAATATATATGGCCTCATTGTAAACCAATAATATTTCTATGTCAGGACGGATCGTATGATAAAAATGACACCAACTTTGGAACACAATACACCTATATTGCTAATCCTGGCTGACCCGGCCTCTTGAACTTTTGAAGCATACAACAATCACTTTTCCATTGTGGCGTCAGATATTTTGCTTTATGATGTCAAATTTTTTACAGGAACCTGTGCGATATCCAGTAATGGCAGACAAATAGCGATAAGGTGTATTTATACCATATCTAAAAATTTAGCGCGCCGTTATTTTCTCTCTGTATCCATAATAATGAACCGTCACTAAAGTGACTTTTTAAGTCAGTTAGTTTGTGATGTTGTTTTTTTAAACAAAACTATTTTACGGCATCATCCAACACTTACATGACTGATTCATATACTTTATTTTAAAATAAAAAGTACATGTCTATGGGGATTCTCTTCTTGGAATAGTATACTGTTATTATATAATAATATAATTTGAAGACAAATGGAAGAAGGCAAAGAAAATGCATGATTTTGTTTGTAGCCGAACGTCCAGTGGCAAATGCTTCATTCATGTTCAGATGAGTATATTTTTCTAAGTTTCAAACTCCCAAATATCATTTATAATCGTTATGGATAAGTCCGGCTAAATTGACGAGATGGTGCAAATGTTTATAGTTTTTTTACGTTATAATACAACACCTTTTTCATTAATATCCCATAATTCATCGACTGTACAATTTCATAGGCGGATGCAGGGGGGGGGCCTGGAGGGCCCCGGCCCCCCCCCCCCCCCCCCCCGCCGCTTTTCGTGGAAAAAATTTGGTTGATTGTATAGGGAATCATTGAACCATGACGAGCGGGACCCCCTTAGGTCAGTCAGCGGGCCTCCCCTTAGGAAAAGTTCTGGATCCGCCACTGAATTTTCGTATGAACATTTGTCAAAACAGAATCTTAAATGAATGTAAATCCTAGGCAAACAAGGTAAATAACGATTACAATATTCCATGAATTTTAAAAATGCAGAGTTCATTTATGAAGAGACTGTTAAAAACGGGGAACAAAGAAACGTAAACAATGATGTTTCCTATGCAATCTTATAAAAATATTTCTCCGATGAGTTGGATAACCTCCTATTCACTTCGATATTTGTACATGTAAAGTTTGATCAGAAAGAAATATAGAAAATCTGCTATTATATAGAAAAGTAATTGGAAGTGATTTATTTCTTCTAAATTCTAAAGTGCCCTTACTGCAGTGACGTCATTTAGAACAGTCTACAGTCCTGACTGATTTAGTCAGTTCTGCTATCAGTTCTACGGTTTGAACTGATTTGGACAGTTCTACCTAGAACTGATTTAGAAAGTTCTACCTAGAACTGATCCTGACAGTTCTATCTAGAACTGATTTAGTCAGTTCTACATAGAACTGATTCTGACAGCTCTACTTAGAACTGTTCTAGGACAGGATAGAACAGTTCTATGACAGTTCTCCTGACAGTTCTAATGAGACATAAGAAGTGATCTCCACTGTATGTAGATAATTCTTTCGATAAGCCTCACCATATCCGTACGTCAAAGTTCTTCAATGGACGTGGTTCAAACGAAAGTTTAAAATAACTCAAGGTAAGCCATACTGAAATATTTTCGTGGGAGTAAGGCCCATTTGGTAATTGTTGGGGTTCAAAGTTGCTTTTAAAATATAAACTACATCATTTCGGTAGGCCTTACAAGCTCCGTACACTAAATTTCTTGAACAAAAATAGCTGAAATGATCGATAATAACTCATAGAATGTCCTATCGAAAATATGTTGGGGGTTAGGGCAATTCGGGAATTGTTGGGGTTCAAAGTTGCTATTAAAAAAACGTGAACAACCTACATTCTTTCGATAAGTCACGCCTTTTCCTTACGCGAAAAATCTGTACCTGACATGGCTCAAACGAAATTAAAGGTATAATTGATTAAGGGAATTTCCCACTGAAATCTTTTTTTGAGAGTAAGGCCCATTCGGGAATTGTTGGGGTTCAAATTGCTGTTAAAAAAATATTTGTACACCCTTCATTCTTCCAGTAAGGCTTGCAAGCTCTGTACGATAAAGTTCTTTACCGGACATGGCTTAAAAAAGAGATAATAATCTAATTAAACACTGAAATATTGTTTTGTTGCTAGATGAATTCAACTCATATTGTGATGTCTGGGATATGAAAATTAATGTAGAAAAAAACAAAAAATGTCATTTTTAATATTGGAAGGTAACCCAAAAATCTTAGTTTTACATCTGATAATTCGGTCATAGATATTGTTTAAGTATCTTGGAATGTATTTTTTTTTCACGAAATGGCATATTTAAACACTTTAGAATATATATCATTATGATGTCGAAACGTCATTTTATAGGCCGATATTCCGTTGTAACTCTACAGTCCACTTCAGAGTTTCAAGATTTTCACGTGAACGCACTAGAGATCTAGTGCAAAAAAAAATAACGTATCGCTTGTTTTAATTAATTTTTCAATGGATACTCCTTAAAATACTTTTTTTAAACAAAATAAATAATATTACACTGTTGTGTCGTTAGATATATATATAAAAGTAAAAAAAAACATTGATAATATCCCGAAAACATGTGTTAAAGCTTGCGGAAGAAGAATTCGGAAACGTTTTGCGACACTGCCGGGAAGGGCCGGTAATATAGGTGGATCCAGGGGGAGGGGGCCCACACCCTCTTTATGGGGAACATTTTGAAAAATACTGAAGCATGACGGGAGCCCCCCCCCTTTTGTTCCCTTATAAAAAGTGCTGGATCCGCCACTAAATTATCTAAGGTATATAAGTCATACATGTGTATTTCTATAAGTCACTTCAACGAATGTAGTTTAAAACACACAAACTTTTATTAAATATGGTGTAGTGTTGTTATATATATATATATATATAACACAGTCAAGTTCTGTTACTAAATAATATTTATTTTTAAAGGGTATGCTTTATAGTTTGATTATTGATCTGACGTCAGAACATATAGTTAAATGAAAAAATGCTTAAGGTTGTTCTGTTCTGAAAAAAATGTCAAAAAAATGGGGGTAGGGTCGGTCTATTCCAGGAGTTCTAGAGAAAAATAATGGGGGGGTGTCACGGGGTATGACTATATAGGTCTTGTAGAAGAGAAACAGGCGCTACTTTTGCACTAGGTATCGAAGGGCGCTATGTTCAAAAATCTGAAACTAGAGCTCAAAATTCGAAAAAAATATCAAAAAATGGGGGTAGGGTCGGCCTATTCCAGGGCTTCTAGAGAAAAATAATGAGGGGTGTCACGAGGAATGACTATATAGGTCTTGTAGAGGAGAAACAGGCGCTCCTTTTGCGCTAGGTATCGAAGGGCGCTATGTTCAAAAATCTGAAACTAGAGCTCAAAATTTGAAAAAAATGTCAAAAAATTAGGGGGGTCGGCCTATTCTAAACTTCTAGAGAAAAATAAGGAGGGGTGTCACGGGATATGACTATATAGGTCTTGTAGAAGAAAAACAGGCGCTTCTTTTGCGCTAGGTATCGAAGGGAGCTATGTTCAAAAATCTGAAACTAGAGCTCAAAATTCGAAAAAAATGTCAAAAAATTAGGGGGGTCGGCCTATTCTAGGACTTCTAGAGAAAAATAATGATGGGTGTCACGGGGTATGACTATATAGGTCTCGTAGAGGAGAAACAGGCGCTTCTTTAATTTTGCGCTAGGTATCGAAGGGCGCTATGTTCAAAAATCTGAAACTAGTCACGGGATATGACTATATAGGTCTTGTAGAAGAGAAACAGGCGCTACTTTTGCACTAGGTATCGAAGGGCGCTATGTTCAAAAATCTGAAACTAGAGCTCAAAATTCGAAAAAAATATCAAAAAATGGGAATAGGGTCGGCCTATTCCAGGAGTTCTAGAGAAAAATAATGGGGGTTGTCACGGGATATGACTATATAGGTCTTGTAGAGGAGAAACATGCGCTTTTTTTTAACGCTAGGTATTGAAGGGCGCTATGTTCAAAAATCTGAAACTAGAGCTCAAAATTTGAAAAAAATGTCAAAAAAATGGGGGTAGGGTCGGCCTATTCCAGGAGTTCTAGAGAAAAATAATGGGGGGTGTCACGGGATATGACTATATAGGTCTTATAGACGAGAAACAGGCGCTTCTTTTGCGCTAGGTATCGAAGGGCGCTATGTTAAAAAATCTGAAACTAGAGCTCAAAATTCGAAAAAAATGTCAAAAAATTAGGGGGGTCGGCCTATTCTAGGACTTCTAGAGAAAAATAATGGGGGGTGTCACGGGATATGACTATATAGGTCTTGTAGAAGAGAAACAGGCGCTACTTTTGCACTAGGTATCGAAGGGCGCTATGTTCAAAAATCTGAAACTAGAGCTCAAAATTCGAAAAAATGTCCAAAAAATGGGGGTAGGGTCGGCCAATTCCAGGAGTTCTAGAGAAAAATAATGGGGAGTGTCACGGGATATGAGTAGTTAGGTCTTGTAGAAGAGAAACAGGCGCTTCTTTTGCGCTAGGTATCGAAGGGCGCTATGTTCAAAAATCTGAAACTAGAGCTCAAAAATCGAAAAAAATGTCAAAAAAATTGGGGTAGGGTCGGCCTATTCCAGGAGTTCTAGAGAAAAATAATGGGGGGTGTCACGGGATATGACTATATAGGTCTTATAGAGGAGAAACATGCGCTTCTTTTGCGCTAGGTATCGAAGGGCGCTATGTTCAAAAATCTGAAACTAGAGCTCAAAATTCGAAAAAAATGTCAAAAAATGGGGGTAGGGTCGGCCTATTCCAGGAGTTCTAGAGAAAAATAATGAGGGGTGTCACGGGGTATGACTATATAGGTCTTGTAGAGGAGAAACAGGCGCTTCTTTTGCGCTAGGTATCGAAGGGCGCTATGTTCAAAAATCTGAAACTAGAGCTCAAAATTCGAAAAAAATGTCAAAAAATGGGGGTAGGGTCGGCCTATTCCAGGAGTTCTACAGAAAAATAATGGGGGGTGTCACGGGATATGACTATATAGGTCTTGTAGGGGAGAAACAGGGTCGGTCTATTCCAGGAGTTCTAGAGAAAAATAATGGGGGGTGTCACGGGGTATGACTATATAGGTCTTGTAGAGGAGAAACAGGTTCTTCTTTTGCGCTAGGTATCGAAGGGCGCTATGTTCAAAAATCTGAAACTAGAGCTCAAAATTGTCAGAATTGTCAGAAATCCGTGGAAGCCAAGGAGACCATCACGTCCGTTGGTAATTTACTGATGATTGAAATCAACGAGGAAGACAAATGGACATTTAATAACAACCAGATTGAAATTAGCAGTTCTTTAAACGTTATTCATTCTTATGAATCAGTTATATACAAGATAATTGCTTGCTACTTCCCAACAAACATGAATGCAATTATATGTGCAAAAGGAAACCTTTTATTTGTAGAGGACTCAAGAGTCGTACCACAGATATTAAACAGTTCATCAAAGGAAAGAGAGTAATCATTTACTGCGATAAAGAAAAGACAATCCCAACCGAACAAGTCAACAAGCACGAAAATAAATCTTTTTTCCAAATGTTTTTGTTGGAAAATATTGAACAAACCTTTTCTCCCGTATTATCTCCTCGAGAATTTGACAAACTAACAATGTTTCCCGGGGAAGTGGAGTTCAAAGGATTAAAGTTGGATAAACTTGAAATGAAGCGATTTCTGAATGGATGGTTGACGGACAAACATATTGACATCTATGTAGCTTCAATTATGGAACAATACCAAAGGAAAGACATTAAAGTTCTTCCGGCTGCCTGGTTTAAAGAAAAGATTTCTTTACATCACACGATGGAGCAGTACGATAAAGTAATGGAGAAATCTTGTCTTTTGATACCTGTGAATATAGATGACCAACATTGGGTACTGCTGTCAATATTGCCAACTGAAAAACGAATAGTTTATATGGATCCTCTTGGTAAGTATTGTGTATAAGACAGAAAATTATAATAGAATAAGGAAGATGCGAATTCAAATGAATTTATTTGACGTAAGTATGAAGAAGAACACATGTGTTTTTTTTATAATAACATGTCCATGTTTTAATTTTTAATGCAATGCTATTTCCGTCTGAAAACGCGTGATAAAGAAAATAGCTTCATATTCCCTTTCTGGTGTAGTCTGCTTCATCATTTATTACAACAGCTTAACAATTTTTTACAACAGCAATCCTATTTCTCTTCATTCATTTGCCGATAACCAATTCCATTATGTTATAAATAAAACACATATTAAATGAATTATTTCCCTTTGTCATTCGTAGACTGGTTCCTGATAGCAATATTCCGCATGCTAATTGCCGTAAATTAAGTCCATAAGAACCGATTCAGTTAAAGTTATTTATACTCTTTTAACATACTACACATCGTTATGTTCTCAAATACGGCAGAAGCAAACTACAACGGAACTATTCACGAATAACTGACCACGCGTACAATCATACCAATTCATTGTATACACTAGATATCGAACTGGAGTAATTGTGAACTAATCTTTGAGATTTAAAACAAAGTTGTGCAATATTTGGTCCAAGGACACAGTTATCGTCCTTTGGTTTCCGCTCTACTAATAAAGTCCATAGTGTGAACTGTGTATAACTTGCATTTTTCATTTGATATACCTTCCACAATTTAACATTATAAGTGACGTATTAAGTAGGGGTGTAATAACAGGTTAAAAAATGGGGGTGCTGAATCCTGATGTTAAGTAATGATTTGGTCCAGTAAAAAAAAGATCAAATTTTATTACGTCTAAATCTGTCAAACTGACTTTTAGACCTTCTTAACACAGAATTGTCAATATTTTTAGTAAGGTGGCAGAAATTTCTATCAATTTGATATTATTTGTTCCACTGGTACCACATTGCACTATAAAATGTTAGTTGCAGAGAAAGAGCGAGTGCGATTTATTTAATTTTAATGTATTGTCTAAAAGAAATGCACTACGAAATAACTGTGTTCTCGGGCATGTAGTCGAAATCGGAAATACATAAGGTAACAGTGCCGGATCAGGAAATTTTCATAAGTGGGGGACCCACTGACTGACCTAAGAGGGGCCGCTCCAGTCACTCTACAACAATTCTCTATATAAGCAAAAATGGGAACGGGCCCCTGTGCACCCCCTTAAATCCGCCTCTGGGTAAGATGAATGTTACAGACAATAAGTTAACCCAATTGAATAGTACGTTGAAAATATGTTTACATGTAAGAGCTGCATTGGTAAATGTCAAAGATTATAATGGTGTAGAGAGGCCGATTGTTAAACATCAAAGGTACATGTCGTCAATAGTGTGGAAATGTAATGACAGTTTTATCCTCATCAGCAAAATAAATATTATATTTAATCATAATTCTTTTCTGTAGGAAACTTCGACAAGAAAGTCTTTCAAAATGTTATAAGAAATATCTGCAGATGTATGTCTACATGACGACTCAGAGTAAACTGAAAGAAGATGAATGGCAGCTGCATATCCCGTCTAAATCCTGTATACCGCTTCAACCAGACGGTTCTAGTTGTGGTGTCTATGTATGTCTCTACATAAGACAAATCATTACACAAACAGAGCTTCACTTCGATTTCTGGAAGGAAGAAATGACTTTGCGACAATACATGTTATGGGAAATTCTGGAATTTGGCTATTTTAATCAGAAACAGGAATTTGGTATAAAGGAAGCAATGTTAAGCAATGAACTCGATATATTTGTACACGAAATGCTGTCTGCTGATACAAATTCGGTTGGACCACAGTTTGAACGTCATCAACAATTTCTTGATGATCCATTGGTGTTTTCAACAAAAATGTTCGTAAATTTTGGAGGAGAATATTTCTCACTTGACACAGTTGCTCATCTGCAAAAGTACTTGCACGACAAATACTTTGGAATGCGACGAAAGGATCCATCAAAAATATTCTCATTGACATGTAGTTATGTCAAAAAGCACGAAAGTGCAGTCTTGAACACAGTGCTTTTGGAAAATATGACATATGGAAGTGCTTATATCAGAGATGTCCTCGTGAAAGAAGTGATGATTAAACTTTTATCTACCTCTCTATGTATTGAATATGAGGAAGCAAATGGTTTATGCAAAGAAACCGAAGTTTCAGCTATTGAGTTTAAAAGGCAGAATAAAAAGAACTAAATTTTATCAAATCATGTAGACAGTCTGTCAATGTATGTTATGGTGGGTATCGAAGACTCTTTACCATATATGCCCACTTCTCTTTCTAAAGGATAGTAAGAAAACATAGTTGTTGGGTTTATACTGCAGGTAGATGATCTGTTTTGTCACTCTTAATTTCGATGGGACAAATTTCAACACCATATCTAACGTATAAAACCAAGGACGGTTTTCTTTTGTAATTCTTTAATAAACCTTTTTTCGGGTAATATTGTTCAGAATATTGTTCATTATGTTGTAAGGTTCTATATTTTAGATGTATGATTTGCACTTGTAACATTGTTGGTTATCCGGGAGTTGAAGTATATGGAAGACATTTGCCCACTGATGAGGAACATTTGATCCGTTTACTAAAAAACATCAGTGTTTACTGAATGAGTAGAAGTATTTACCACTTTAAATATTTCAAGTAATCGAATATTTTCCTATGGGTGACAATGGGAATTATTTAAGTAGTTATCAACCTCCTTGCATCTGTCTGGTGTATTTTCTTGAACTATAATCCAGGCACAAATTTTATTTTTTTTATTTTTTTATTTACTCTTTTGAGAAAATGACTTGAGTTGAAATTCCAATAAAAAGTTCTTGTCAATTTTTGAAGAAACTTTCGTGTTCAAGAAATTTTAAGAGATATTATGAACATCTTATGTACGAAAATCACAATCTACTCTAATTGGGGACTTTTTATCATCAAAGTGCACTATTAAACTGTCATAGAAATCACAAAAACTTAACCTGAAAATAACATTTTATTATTAATTAGAAGCTTAGTAAATTTGGCATTAGTATAATTTCACATCTGATCACGGTTCGGAAGAAATTACCGCCCTTTTGAACACACTTAATGTAGGATTTCACAACAAAATCTAACATCAGAGTACTATTCATTTTTTAGTATTTATATTTCAACGCTTTGTAAATATGTTTTTTTTTTCTGACATTTGTTCTTACCTTGTCAACACTAAACGAAAAACTGAGAAAAAATTGACATGATTTGAAAATGAAATAAGGTACTTGTGTTCTTGTTAGTCCGAATAGTGTTTTTTGCATTTTCTGCAGTTGCGCCAATTATTCAGTGGTAATGCTAAAACCACACTGTAAAAAGGTATATATTGATCAACTAAATAAATGGTTGAATACAAACTGATAGAAGCATACTTCGTAAATTTACTTGATAATAAATTGTCATGTAAATATTTTGAGAAGTAATTAATTAAATGTTTTAATAAGAATAAAATAAATTTTAGAAATAAACATGTTCTTTTTTCTATCGGTCTTTCCATTCATATTTTTTGCAGAGTTAAATTGGCATATTGAATACTTTAAACAGGAAGTACTTAAAACAGAAAGTAAGACATAACAAGTGTTTTAAGTTCAATACATAATGGATCGTAGGTTGCTTATCCGTATTGCCAAGTCATAAAATACAGTAATATATATATATTAATAATTATAATTTCATTTTTTTTTCGAAACAAACCTGTTCATATAATAATCAGATGTGGTATGATTGACAATACCGAACAACTCAGTAATGAGACCAAAGGATAAAGACATTTATAGAATAGGGTTGCCCTACGACCCTCAACAATGAGTAACAACCATAGCGCTATGAATTGGCCACATTACTGCATGTTTCTTTCATACTTATCAACCAATTTCCTTTGGAACAAGCAACAGTGCTGGTGCAGTTATTTTGTAAAATCATCAAATTTGAGTTTAAAAAAATTAATGGAAAGTCAAGTGGTTCATAGGGTACAAGTCATTAGAGGTTCAAAGTTCAACAGATTTCAAAAGTTCCTTAGAACAAACAAAGGTGACAAAGACACAGATTACCGTGAGAAGAAAATAAAAGATCATATTTGTTGTAATACATGTACAGTATTCCCAATGTAGGTGTTCCAACACATGCTCTTCAAAATTTGACCTGGACTTCAACAGGCTTGATATTACAAATAGAAGATTTGGTATGAGTGCCAATGAGAAAACTCTCGACAAGTAGTCAACATGGCTTGGAAAGTAACAACTATAGGTCACAGCACAGCCGATAACTATTAGAAAAAAACAAAACTACATTGTTAGCTGTACAAGGCCAAAAACAGACATATATAAAACAAATCAAATGAGAAATATAACGGCCCGATTTATATACAAAATAATAAACAAATTAAAACAAATAACAAGAGTGCACACACTGAAATGTCTCGCCTTCTTTACTAATCATTGATATTATGTTGATACTCCTAAATATAAAGCTTTATTACGACTGTCACATAAACTTAACATGAACCATGAAAATGAGGTCAAGGTCAGTTGAACCATATGCCATGCAGACATGTACAGCTAACAATGCTTCCATACAACAAATATAGTTGACCTATTGCTTATAGTTTAAGAAAATAGACCAAAACACAAAAACTTAACACTGAGCAATGAACCGTGAAAACCAGGTCAAGGTCAAATCAAATCTGCACGACTGACATATAGATCATAAAATATTTCCATACACCAAATATAGTTGACCTATGACATATAGTATTAGATGAAAAGACCAAAACTCAAAAACTTAACTTTGACCACTGAACCATGAAAATGAGGTCAAGGTCAGATGACATCTAACCGCTAGACATGTACACCTTACAATCATTCCATACAACAAATATAGTAAACCTATTGCGAAAAGTATGAGAAAAACAGACCAAAACACAAAAACTTAACTATAACCACTGAACCATGAAAATGAGGTCAAGGTTAGATGACATCTGACTTCTAGACATGTACACCTTACAATCATTCCATACAACAAATATAGTAAACCTATTGCATAAAGTATGAGAAAAACAGACCAAAACACAAAAAACTTAACTATAACCACTGAACCAAGAAAATGAGGTCAAGGTCAGATGACACCTGCCAGTTGGACATGTACACCTTGCAGTCCTTCCATACACCAAATATACAAGACCTATTACTTACAGTATCTGAGATATGGACATGACCACCAAAACTTAACCTTGTTCACTGATCCATGAAATGAGGTCGAGGTCAAGTGAAAACTGTCTGACGGGCATGAGGACCTTGCAAGGTACGCACATACTAAATATACTTATCCTATTACTTACAGTAAGAGAGAATTTAACATTACAAAAAATCTGAACTTTTTTTTCAAGTGGTCACTGAACCATGAAAATGAGGTCAAGGACAATGGATATGTGACTGACGGAAATTTCGTAACATGAGGCATCTATATACAAAATATGAAGCATCCAGGTCTTCCACGTCCTAAAATATATAGCTTTTTAGAAGTGAGCTAACACCGCCGCCGTAGCCGCCGCCGGATCACTATCCCTATGTCGAGCTTTCTGCAACAAAAGTTGCAGGCTCGACAAAAATAGACTACAGTTACCAAGTTCCAAAAAATAACGCACTTCATTGAAGGCTCCTTACTTAGAACAGGCACATTCAGAATTTGATGGTGAGGAACTTAAGACTTAATAAATCAGATAAAAAGGAATTTGAAATATACATTGCAAAAAGATATATCGAACGTTGTCAGCTGTCCTAGCTATTTATTTTTCTCTTAAAGAGAATAGATAGGTAAATTCCAGTGTTTCTCTCTTTTTTTGGTTCTTTTTTTAAATTTCGGGGTCTAGATTCAAATATTTGAACATGCGCCCTTTCAGACCTTGCGCAAAAGCAGCGCCTGTTTCTTCTCTTTAAGACGTGTACAGTCATACCCCGTGACACCCCTCATTATTTTTCTTTAGAAGTCCTAGTATAGGCCGACTATCCCCAATTTTTTGGACATTTTTTTTAAATTTTAAGCGCTAGTTTCAGATTTTTGAACATAGCGCCCTTCGATACCTAGTGCAAAAGAAGCGCCTGTTTCTCCTCTACAAGACCTATATAGTCATATCCCGTGACACCCCCCATTATTTTTTTTCTAGAACTCCTGGAATAGGCCGACCCTACCCCAATTTTTTTGACATTTTTTTCGATTTTTGAGCTCTAGTTTCAGATTTTTGAACATAGCGCCCTTCGATACCTAGCGCAAAAGAAGCGCCTGTTTCTCTTCTACAAGACCTATATAGTCATATCCCGTGACACCCCCCATTATTTTTCTCTAGAACTCCTGGAATTGGCCGACCCTACCCCCATTTTTTGGACATTTTTTCGAATTTTGAGCTCTAGTTTCAGATTTTTGAACATAGCGCCCTTCAATACCTAGCGTAAAAAAAGCGCATGTTTCTCCTCTACAAGACCTACATAGTAATATCCCTTGACACCCCCCATTATTTTTCTCTAGAACTCCTGGAATAGGCCGACCCTACTCCCATTTTTTGATATTTTTTTCGAATTTTGAGCTCTAGTTTCAGATTTTTGAACATAGCGCCCTTCGATACCTAGCGCAAAAGAAGCGCCTGTTTCTCCTCTACAAGACCTATATAGTCATATCCCGTGACACCCCCCATTATTTTTCTCTAGAACTCCTAGAATAGGCCGACCCTACCCCAATTTTTTGACATTTTTTTCAAGTTTTGAGCTCTAGTTTCAGATTTTTGAACATAACGCCCTTCGATACCTAGCGCAAAAGAAGCGCCTGTTTCTCCTCTACAAGACCTATATAGTCATTTCCCGTGACACCCCCCATTATTTTTCTCTAGAACTCCTGGAATAGGCCGACCCTACCCCCATTTTTTTTGACATTTTTTTCAAATTTTGAGCTCTAGTTTCAGATTTTTGAACATAGCGCCCTTTGATACCTAGCGCAAAAGAAGTGCCTGTTTCTCCTCTACAAGACCTATATAGTCATATTCCGTGACACCCCCCATTATTTTTCTCTAGAACTCCTGGAATTGGCCGACCCTACCCCCATTTTTTGACATTTTTTTCAAATTTTGAGCTCTAGTTTCAGATTTTTGAACATAGCGCCCTTCGATACCTAGCGCAAAAGAAGCGCCTGTTTCTCCTCTACAAGACTTATATAGTCATATCCCGTGACACTCCCCATTATTTTTCTCTAGAACTCCTGGAATAGGCCGACCCTACCCCCATTTTTTTGACATTTTTTTCAAATTTTGAGCTCTAGTTTCAGATTTTTGAACATAGCGCCCTTCGATACCTCGCGCAAAAGAAGCGCCTGTTTCTCCTCTACAAGACCTATATAGTCATTTCCCGTGACACCCCCCATTATTTTTCTCTAGAACTCCTGGAATAGGCCGACCCTACCCCCATTTTTTTGACATTTTTTTCAAATTTTGAGCTCTAGTTTCAGATTTTTGAACATAGCGCCCTTTGATACCTAGCGCAAAAGAAGCGCCTGTTTCTCCTCTACAAGACCTATATAGTCATATTCCGTGACACCCCCCATTATTTTTCTCTAGAACTCCTGGAATTGGCCGACCCTACCCCCATTTTTTGACATTTTTTTCAAATTTTGAGCTCTAGTTTCAGATTTTTGAACATAGCGCCCTTCGATACCTAGCGCAAAAGAAGCGCCTGTTTCTCCTCTACAAGACCTATATAGTCATATCCCGTGACACCCCCCATTATTTTTCTCTAGAACTCCTGGAATAGGCCGACCCTACCCCCATTTTTTTGACATTTTTTTCAAATTTTGAGCTCTAGTTTCAGATTTTTGAACATAGCGCCCTTCGATACCTCGCGCAAAAGAAGCGCCTGGTTCTCCTCTACAAGACCTATATAGTCATTTCCCGTGACACCCCTCATTATTTTTCTCTAGAAGCCCTGGAATAGGCCGACCCCCCTAATTTTTTGACATTTTTTTCAAATTTTGAGCTCTAGTTTCAGATTTTTGAACATAGCGCCCTTCGATACCTGGCGCAAAAGAAGCGCCTGTTTCTCCTCTACAAGACTTATATAGTCATATCCCGTGACACCCCCCCCCCCCCATTATTTTTCTGTAGAACTCCTGGAATAGGCCGACCCTACCCCCATTTTTTGACATTTTTTTCGAATTTTGAGCTCTAGTTTCAGATTTTTGAACATAGCGCCCTTCGATACCTAGCGCAAAAAAAGCGCCTGTTTCTCCTCTATAAGACCTATATAGTCATATCCCGTGACACCCCCCTTTATTTCTCTCTAGAACTCCTGGAATAGGCCGACCCTACCCCAATTATTTTGACATTTTAATCAGTTTTTGAGCTCTAGTTTCAGATTTTTGAACATAGCGCCCTTCGATACCTAGCCCAAAATAAGCGCCTGTTTCTCTTCTACAAGACCTATATACTCATATCCCGTGACACCCCCCATTATTTTTCTCTAGAACTCCTAGAATTGGCCGACCCTACCCCTATTTTTTGGACATTTTTTCAAATTTTGAGCTCTAGTTTCAGATTTTTGAACATAGCGCCCTTCGATACCTAGCGTAAAAAAAGCGCCTGTTTCTCCTCTACAAGACCTATATAGTCATATCCCGTGACACCCCTCATTATTTTTCTCTAGAAGTCCTAGAATAGGCCGACCCCCCTAATTTTTTGACATTTTTTTTCTAATTTTGAGCTCTAGTTTCAGATTTTTGAACATAGCGCCCTTCGATACCTAGCGCAAAAGAAGCGCCTGTTTCTTCTCTACAAGACCTATATAGTCATTCCCCGTGACACCCCTCATTATTTTTCTCTGGAGGCCTGGAATAGGACGACCCCCCTAATTTTTTGACTTTTTTTTCGATTTTTGAGCTCTAGTTTCAGATTTTTGAACATAGCGCCCTTCGATACCTAGTGCAGAAGAAGCGCCTGTTTCTCTTCTACAAGACCTATATAGCCATATCCCGTGACACCCCCCATTATTTTTCTTTTTAGCTGACCTAGCTCGAAGGGCATATAGAGCTTTTCTATTCACTTGGCGTCCGTCGTCGTCCTTTGTCGTTAACTTTTACAAAAATCTTATCATCTAAAACTACTGGACAAAAGGAATAGGTCCAGTAAGATCCTTTTTTTTTGGTCCGAAAATAAAGCAGTTTTCAAAAAATTGTTTGAATGCAAACTTTAGGCTATCTATTGGAAAGTAGAATATTTGTGTCAAATAAATATGGGCTGTTTCTTTTCAATACAATACACATATCGTGTACTAGCATCATTAAGTCATTCTAAATCCTGAAATATTCACAATTTTAACCTAAATTAATCGACCGAAGAAGACAATTCAGTGTTTAAAAATTGTCAAAAATTGTTCATCAGATGAACCTGAAATTGAAACCAACATGGCTAACAATAGAACATAGGGGTAAATGCAGTGTTTGTCTTTATATCTATGTAACCAAAGCATTTAGAGAAAATCTGATTACTAGGTATACATGTAGTTCCCTCATTTGCCAGTGTCATATAAATATGCCGATCATTATCTTGAACGGACTCTTACGTGACCTAACTGTTGTATATATTGTTAATTAGTTATCGTCTTGAGCATGCATTTAATATTTGCTACTTGCAACCAATAATCTATCATTTAAAATATGTCGTTTTACAAAGAATCTTAGGTTACAACTCCCTTGGGAAATTAGCCCTAATTGGTGTGAGCCAAGGCTCCGGGTTGAAGACCGTACTTTGACATACAATTGTTTACTCAAGTAAGATTATATATATACAAATTGTGACTTGGATAGAGAGTTGTCTCATTGGCACTCCTACCAAAGAGTCTTATATCTACTTAGATGGAATTTGATGTTTTAACTTTCCTCTTGGCCAAACACCTCTTCAATTGTTTCGGTTCTTATAGATGTATATACTTGACTTTCAAATATTCGAAAATTTAAGCGTTCCGTATGTAAAAGCTTTACTGAAAATTTACAACGTTTTACATTGTCCTAGTTTTTCGAGAGCACCATTGGTGTACAAAAAATGTATGTCCAAAATGGCAAATTTCATCATGCAGAGATAGTTGCACTCACTTTACACGACCCATTCTGAATGGACGTAGCTACTTGTACTTTGCTCAGAGATAATTGTAGTACGATAACTTAAAATGTGCAAATAACAAATACGGAACTATCCCTTGATACAAAAATGTCCCGTTTCCTTTAACTGTTTAAGTCGCTATTAAACAATAGAGGCGGATTTAGTGGACCACCCACTCCTAGCAGGGCTACATGTATAATAAATGCATTATCCATTTTACAAGCATCGGTCCAATTGTTGTCTAACTAGGCCCCCTTTAATTTTCAAATTCATGGATCCGCACCTGAAAAATAATATACCATTATTGAAGCCACTCGTGGAGGTATACAAGTCAAATATAGTGTCACTATAGTGACAATATTTATATTTCCAATTCCCAAATAGAGTATAATATATTTATTTTGTTTCGTTTCGTTCCGCTTTTATTCCGTTTGGCTGTTTAAATGTACCCCTCTTTTTCCCCTTTTCTAATTTTGATATTTTGATATCTTCGTCAAAAATTTTAAAAATCAAACTTCCAAAAAGCGAAATATTCAAAACTGTTCGTTAAGTTTAGTACTTTTAAAGGTTGGTCAAATATCTAAACTATCAAATTTAAAAACGATATTTGATTAAACGATATTTGATTATTTGGTGAAAATTTAAAAATTTGAAAACTTTTTTTAAAAGTTTTGAATTTTAAAATTTTGAAGCTTTGATCGAAATTCCAAAGATCTAAAATAATTTCCTTTTTTTAAAGGAGTAGGTTCAGTAAGACCCCTTTTTGGCACGAAAATATAGCAGTTTTAGAAAATTTGAAAATGTAATCTTTTAGCTATTTTGGAAAGTAAAATGCTTCTTCTACATAAATATGAGCTGTTTTTGACAATATACTGCACAAATATCGCGTTCTAGCATCATTAAGTCATGCTAAATTACTGAAATCTTCAAAATATTAGCATTTTGGTTAATTTTTAGACGGTTTCCGTCTAAAATGATAGTGGCCGCATTTGTGTTCAATCATAATATTAAAATGTAATTTGTATTTGATGATAAAACAAAACATATATAAAGGTTGAGGATAAACACGAATGTGGCCAATTTCATTTTTGACAAAAAACATCTGAAAAGTGACGTTTTTTTTTGGCATGTTTGATAGATTTTTCATATTTTAAGCTTGAATCAGAGCGTTTTTAATGACTAAATAAGTTACAATTTTTCACATAAACTAATCGAATCAATTGAAATAGACACTCAAGTGTTTGAAAAGTGTCCAAAAATTTTCGTTGGATGAACCGGAAATTTGAGGCTAAAATCGGCTCTTACCGGACCCACGGGTGTCATTCGGTGCATCGAGAGAAATGATCGTGAAAGAATATCTAACGGCGGTCAAGTATTGAGAGACGATCGTGAAAGTTCTGGTAACGGATCGTGAAAGACATTTAATCGAGAAGACATATGAAAGTTCAGTAAATATTCTAATTTAATTAATTACTCAGTCACATTTACGACAAAATAAAACTGTCTGTCAAAATGGTTCAACATTATGATCAGTATGTCAGAATATCCAGTTTCAAAAGTACATAGTTATTACAAAACGACAAAAGGCAGATTGCTTCTCGACATTTCAATGACATAAAAAATGAAAACAAACACGATTTTTTCACAAATTCGACTAGATAAACTACGTTTATCAGAATTAGGGCATTGACTTTGAATTTATTAAACGGTTTTCATAGTTATTTTGTATAAATATAATGTGAAACTTGGTAAATAAAGAACTATCTACACAAAATTGATTTTTTGGATCGTGAAAGATCACGTACCGCATTTTTGAAGATCGTGAAAAGAATCGTGAAAGATCTGATGCTTCGAAGAACGTTCACATTATTCTTCCATTATATGATAATTGATATTTGTTATTGATATTAAAAAGGCTCGACATCCTCAATAGGTTTAAGCCAAACAAGTAAAATGAGCATGGAGGATCCAAAATTCCAAAAAGTTGTACCAAATACGACTATGGTAATCCTTAGTTTTTCGAAAAATTCAAAGTTTTGTAAACAAGAAATTTGTATCAAATGACCACATTATTGACATTCATGTCAACATCAAAGTATGGAATACTGGGCTGATGATACCCTCGGGGACTAAACGTCCACCAGCAATGGCATCGACCCAGTGGTGTAAATAGTTATCAAAGGTACTAGGATTATAATTTAGTACGCCAAATACATTAAAATTATTATTTGGGCATTTGTGAACATGTTGTTTGTAAAATAATTGGATGATTGTAGGACGAAGTTTTTGTATTGTCATGTGAAGTACTCACTTATCATTGTTATAGGATACCCATATTTTGTATATTGGATCCTATACTAAATGTCCGTCAGACAGGATTCACCTGACCCTGATTTTGCCTCATTTCATGGATGAAGATTCATTTTAGTGGTCAAGTCCGTATCGAGGATTCGTTAAGCTTCATGATAACTGTCTGTTGTTATGATTGTAAGGTGTATATTTTCGACTTGTGCAAGGTTTCAACTAACATTGAACTCATTATCATGCATCATTCGGCAATGTTTGTTTTTTGTTGTTTGGCCTTTTAAATATATACATTTTACACCTGTATGCTATAGCGACAAGGTGTTTCGTGTATGGTGTATATGTCTGTCTACATGTTCCTTATATGACCATGATGACTTCAATTGTGTTTGATTTATTTAATGATAGTAAGATGTCTATGCCTGGCTGTCGGTCAGGGTTCACATACTTTTGACCTTATGTTCCGAATTAATTTGCCAAGCATAACTTTTACAATTATCAGTTTCTAAGGCACTGTAAGGATCGGAACACATGTTGTTGGTGTACGGGATATTTGTAGAGATCTGTATGGCATGGTTCATCTGACCATGACCTTTTTTATGAAACATTGACAATCTTAAGTGCATTTGACAATTCTAGTAAAACCCTTGATATCATAGACGTTCAACAAATATACTATCACAAGTAAAGCAAACAAGACATTACAACATTTGCGCTTTGGTATTCTATAGTATGTCCTATTTAGTTAAATCAATCCTTATCTGCATTGTTTATAAGGAACTTAAAAAGTTCTGTTGCACAAAATGTTGGTTATCGTTCAATCCAAAATTACACATGTGCTTCTTTTGTTATGATTTTTTGTTCGATGGATAACAAAACATTTGGTTTAAACGTTGCATATCCATATTATTAGCTAACTAGTGTCGGTCTGCCTGAAGTGCACTAGACCGATTCACAGAGCTGAATCTTTCACACTTATTTTGACACGTTATTAATTTGTTTTTTTAGCTCATCTGGCCCAAAGCGCCAAGTGAGTTTTTCTCATCACTTAACGTCCCTCGGCGGCGGCGTCGTCGTCGTCGTCGTCGTCGTCCGTCGTCGTTAACTTTTACAAAAATCTTCTGCTCTGAAACTACTGGGCCAAATTAAACCAAACTTGGCCACAATCATCGTTGGGGTATCTAATTTGAAAAATGTGTGGCGTGACCCGGCTAACCAACAAAGATCATCATTAGTGTATCTAGTTTAAAAATGTGTGGCGTGACCCGGCCAACCAACCAAGATGGCTGCCACGGCTAAAATAGAACAAAGGGGTAAAATGTAGTTTTTTGCTTATAACTCAAAAACCAAAGCATATAGAGCAAATCTGACATGGTGTAAAATTGTTTATCATGTGAAGATCTATCTGCCTTAAGCTTTAATGGCATCGGACGTCCTGTTGTTAGGTTGCTGCTCCTGAATTGGTTAGTTTAAGGAAATTTTGTCGTTTTTTTGTTATTATCTTGAATATTATTATAGATAGAGATAAACTGTAAACAGCAATAAATAAAGGCAACAGTAGTATACCGCTGTTCAAAACTCATAAATCCAGGGACAAAAAACAAAATCGGGGTAACAAACTAAAACCGAGGGAAACGCATTAAATATAAGAGGAGAACAACGACATAACACCGAAACGTAACACACACAGAAACGGACCAAGCATCAGACAAAACACCACGGAATAACATATATAACAAGAAAACCAAATACATGAATTTGGGATAGACAAGTACCGTGCCACGTCTGATCTCAATATCTCAAAAATAAGAGAAAACACAAACGACTCAACGTTAAAATGCAACACACACAGAAACGAACAATAATATAACAATGGCCATCTTCCTGACTTGGTACAGGACACTTTTAAAGGGGAATAAAAGTGGTGGGTTGAACCTGGTTTTGTGGCATGCCAAACCTCGCACTTTAATGGCAAAGTCAAATATAACATTGAAATGACAACATAATATTACAGGACCACAATACAAACAAACAGGAGAACACATTAGACAAAGAAAAACATGACTAATAGATAACAAAAAGTATCAGGTTTAAAATTCAATACGCCAAAAACGCGCCTTGTCCACACAGGACTCACAAGTGACGCCCAGACATAAAAGATCGAAAGTGAAAAAAGTACAAAGTTGTACAGCACTGGAGATAAAAAGTTGAAAAGGTTTCGCCAAATACGGCATTGTTTTTATGCCCGGGATAAGATCATTCTTATTATATAGAAATAAGATCTAAAAATAAGTTAACATGACCAAAATGGTCAACTGACCACCCCTAAGGAGTTATTGTCCTTTATAGTCAATTTAACAATTTCATAAAATTTGTAAATTTTTACCAACATTTTCCACTGAAACTACCGGGCCAAGTTCAATTTAGATAGAAATAATTGTAAGCAGCAAGAATGTTCAGTAAAGTAAGATGTAAAAACCCATCACCATCACCAAAATACAATTTTGTCATCAATCCATCTGCGTTCTTTGTTTAATATTCACATAGACCAAGGTGAGCGACACAGGCTCTTTACAGCATCTAGTTTAACTTTCGAGGTAAAGTGTTGAATAGAAAAAAGATAACAGCTTTAATGTTTATCCTTATCAAAATAGTCAAGGCTTCAATCACTTGCAGATTTATCAAATGGTAAAAGAAATACTGATTTCTGATTACTAGTATTAAGTCGGGTCACGCATTTTCTTTCACGATCGAAATAATACGTTGCCTGATCTTTCACGATCAAGTTTGATGGAAATTCAACAAATTCAAGGTTTTCATAAACAAATTAACGTTTTAATGGAAAAACATAACTTAAGTTTACTGTACTATCAGATACACCAAAGATTAAATTTCAAATATATCATTTTATTCTGAAATATGACCATTATAGGTACAAAATGCGTGTTATATGTAATTAATTTCATAGACACGCATTGCGCCTTTTGTGTTTTTCCAAAAAGTACTTCATATTTTCTTATGCTTCTTTCACAGTTATGTTGAGGAAGTTAAATCGTTTTGACAGACATATTTTTTTGTTCGGATTTGTTCCGCGTTTTGAAAATTAAACGATTTTTTCAAAGATTCTGAACTAGAATGTACATTAAATGTCTTTTACGATCCGTTACCAGAACTTTCACGATCGTCTCTCAATACTTGACCGTCGTTGGATATTTTTTCACGATCATTTCTCTCGATAAACCGAATGACACCCGTGGGACCTAGACCAGTCTTCGGTCACTGTCATTCGTTCCGGCATCTTCGCCAGTTTCAGCAACAGAACCTGTTGCACGGTATCAAACATTCCAGTAACAACAACGTTGTCACACATGTAAACAATAAATATAAAACGGCGATATGTTTTACTGTAAACTATATCACGGTGGGTATGGTTGTCCTGCGAGAGAACGTTCTGTGCTGGTGATTCGGTCCTGACGGGTGCTGGTGATCAAGGAAAAATTGTAAACAAAGACGAAAATGATGATTTTTGACGTTTTCACTCATAAAAAATGGAAGAAAAAAGTTGAGATTTTTCAATTTTGTTTCTTATGGGTTCATATGTAAACCATTAAAAAGTTGACCCTCTAAACTGTTTCAGTAAGCGTAACACAAAAGTGCTCATTTTCAGAAAATCTGGAACTGAAAAAATAAAACAAAAATGCTCATAGAGTCCGCTTTCCATACCGCAATCCACACGGCAAAACTATTTTGTGAAAAAAACATAATTTTTTGCAATTTATTAAAATTTTGCATTTTGTCAATTTATTCATGTCCTGATACTGTGCTGGTGGGTCCTGTCATTGTGCTGGTGGGTCTTGATACGGTGCTGGTGATTTTGGATAAGAAGTTGGTAATATTTGTAACAAATGTTACAAAATCAATAAAATTGGGCAGATAATTGTTGTCAATAGGATCTATGACTCCTATTTTAGCTCTTGTGCATCCATTTGGCTGTTTAATATGTGTTTTCAAATGATCGTAACTTGTATTACATAATTACATAAAAGGGCAACATCTTTCGTCGAATATCAGATAACAATATATAGTATCTAAAATAAGAATAGTTTTATTAAGATATTAAATGCCCCTTACATTGATGCTTCAACAATGATCAAAGCCCATGCCGCATAGACATGTTTGTTAGCGCTCCGCATACCCCTCCCCACTTCCACCCAACCAACCCTCCTCATTTCCTCTTTCATTGTTACAGTGGTGTACCAACACAACAATTTATCACATAAAATAATAACACAAAGACACACATTATTGAACAACGAATGCTCGCAGGTACTGAAAGCTAGTTCAAAGCCGCATTTTCAACTAATAGATAAACCATGTTCTCATATACAAAAATTCCAATCGTGTCGATTAAAAAAGTCTCAAAACTTAAGTTCACATTTTAATGTTTGATGAAGCAGAACTTTAAAAGTGTGCAGTAAATCTTGTGCTCACAACAGTTATTGTAAAGGAATTAAGAAGGTACCAAGAAATATTTTACAGTTCAATTTAATGATCATTCATGAATGGAAGGAAATGGTACGGAAGTTTACATAGGACAAAAAGAAGTTGATAGTATTTTTTGGCGAAAGACTTAAACGCTTCTTTGCATTATATAGTACAGCTCTTCTACAAAAGCATGTAAAAATAAACTTTGATTGACTTGCTTGCTATGTTTGCTTGGATGTTTTGACGTAGGCGGAGTTTCAATACATACTGGGATTTGATTGGACAAATACAAACTGACAGGAACTATAGTTAATGTTTATTGTCCAAACAAATTCTAGTATATAGTAAACAGACTACTTACCTGTCGTTTACAAACATCCAAACAATCATAGCAAGCAATTTGATCAATGGTTTGCTGTGCATATATTTATAGAAGAGCTGTAAATTCTAAAAAAAAATTCTTGTTGTCGTAGATGGTTAAATCCTCAACAAAATCTCAATAACTTTGTTGGAACGAATAAAGGTTTAAAATCAAATTTTCGTGGACTTTTTAGCTTCCACCCTGACGAGGTATGCTAGCTGTTCGTATGCTGTTGCACCTGACGCATGGAAACTTTCACATTTCCATCTTCTTTTCTGAAATATTTTCCCCAGCTCATACTTGACAGGATTGTTATCCTAGTAAAAGGTGTAACCAATGAATTGAACACAAGTTAAAAATTCCACAATACTATATAATTCATTTTATGTGTCAATTTGTTCGATTATCTGTCGCTTTCTAGATCTATGTTTAGCATTTATTTCAGATGACATGGACTCCTCACCCTGGTGACCCTGCTGCCTTTCATAACTTTATCCGTATACTTATATAAATAGATAAACAAAAGGCTGCAACTGGTATTTCTGTATTTAAAACAAGTGAAACTGCGAGCTACTGCTCACTGATGATACCCCCGCCTCAAGTGGATAATATTAATAGTGTAAAAATATGCAAGTGTTCGGTAAACAGGAAGTTGTCGAGTGATGAATCTGAAAACGCATCACACGGTATAGCTGACTTATAAAAATCCTGAAACCAAATTTCAGAAATCCTTGTATTGTAGTTCCTGAGAAAAATGTGACGAAAATTTTTAACTTGGTTATTATGTGCAAAATCATACAAGTGTTCGGTAAACAGGAAGTAGTCAAGTGATGAATCTGAAAACGCATCACACGGTATAGCTGACTTATACAAATCCTGAAACCAAATTTCAGAAATCCTTGTATTGTAGTTCCTGAGAAAAATGTGACGAAAATTTTCAACTTGGCTATCATGTGTAAAATCATACAAGTGTTCGGTAAACAGGAAGTAGTCGAGTGATGAATCTGAAAACGCATCACACGGTATAGCTGACTTATATAAATCCTGAAACCAAATTTCAGAAATCCTTGTATTGTAGTTCCTGAGAAAAATGTGACGAAAATTTTCAACTTGGCTATCATGTGTAAAATCAGACAAGTGTTCGGTAAACAGGAAGTTGTCAAGTGATGAATCTGAAAACGCATCACACGGTATGGTTGACATATATAAATGTTGAAACAAAATTACAGAAAGGGTGGATGTGTAGTTCCTGAGAAAAATGTGACGAAAGTTTCATGGGACGGACTGACTGACTGACGGACGGACTGATGGACGGACGGACTGATGGACGGACGGACTAACAGACAGAGGTAAAACAGTATACCCCCCTTTTTTAAAGCGGGGGTATAATGATTCGTTGTAACGAGAATATTTGTGGTGAATGGAAACTGTGAGGGTCAAAATCTTAAATTGCTTATAAATGTTGCTGGACCCAGTTTCGTTATCTGATCTGAATTTTCTGAAATGTGCAAGGTAGATAGACATTGGCCTTTTGATTTTTTTTTACTAGGTAAGTTTTGCCCTAATTGCTTGAACTTTTGCAATATTAAAGCCGATTTCAATGAGTGTGTAGACAAAGGGAATATCTTTGGTTATCTTGCTTGCTGAACAGAAAAGTCATTGTTAGGTTATGTAAACTACCCTACTTTAAGAGTAGACTAGTCCGACAAATGACACATCTTTCTGTCTGTAGAACCTGCAGGCTACTTCGAAAGGAGGGTAGTATACCTTACCTAACAATGACTTCACGGTTTAGCTAACAAGCAAGCTAACCAAAGATATTACCTTTGCCTACATACTCAATGGAATCGGCTGTAACTAAAAACTCGAATACATTTTAACAGACAGTGGTCATGTTTGTTGATGAATATTGTTTTTCCTAGATTCACTCTTGAAAAATCATTTGGTAACATTTGGTCAAGTAATTTCAGAAAAGATCTTTTTGTAATTGCGGACGCCAAGACAATACATGAACCTCACACGACCCCTCGACACAGGTGAGCTTATATTTGATCTTATAGCGATTCGGGTTGATAACCAGTTGAAATTAAGCCAGTTTTTTGTGTGTGTAGATTTGTATTGTTTTAAACTGTTATGACCTTTAAAAGTTAAATGTAGGTGTTTAATCTAAGAATTTCTTATTTAAACTTATATACTTGTTTTATACTCAATTGGTAGTATGAAGCTAGGAGATATTTTAATTTTTGAAATTGAAGGCACAATTAACAAAGCAAACGGTAGTTTCAAATACTTTTAAATAGATCTTTAAGGATAATGTACCCTTGTGTTGATCCATGCTAAACATAACAAAAATCTCTGTACAAAGGTTATCTCGTCTTCATTCTCTGACATATTCTAGTCTGCCCTTTCATAAAATAGTGATTTTTTTTTAGTGTTCTATCGAACTTTCGAAAAATAAATATACCTGATAACCGTTCAGACAAAAAAAATATGTTGAAAAAATCTTACAGATACAGCAAGTGATTCTTAATAGCTATAAGATACATTTTTTTTTAATACAACTTTTAAATCTTACGAGAAACTATGCCAAGCTTAAAACTTTCACTGTAATCTCGCTCTAACTTATCCCCCACCCCCCCAAAAAAAAACCAAACAAACAAACCCGCAATACTATTGTCATTCTTATAGTCAGCACTAAATTGCTCACAAACAAATGCGTTTTAAGCTGCTAAAGACATATGATTCAAACGCTCAGAAAGTCCTTTGTTCTATATTTTTGCTCTCCATTTTTATGCAAAATCTTATACTAGTACATTTTTATTTTATGGGTTATTGTTGAAGGTCGTACGATGACGTATGGTTGTTAACACATACTTCCTTTGGTTTCTTATGGAAATTTATCCATTGACAACAAACATACCACATCATCTACTTTATATAAGTATTGTATAATTTACAACGTATTTTGGTGATCTTGCAAAAAGTAAAATCCCAAAAATCCTGAACTCAGAGGAAAATCAATTCGGAAAGTTCACAATTAGAATGGACAAGAACTGTCATATTCCTGACTTGGTACAGGCATTTTCAAATGTAGAAAATGGTGGATTGAACCTGGTTTTATACTATATAGCTAAACCTCTCACTTGTATGACAGTCGCATCAAATTCCATTATATTGTCACCGATGCGTGAACAAAACAAACAGACACAATAGGTAAAAATGTCAAAAATAGGGGTACAGCAGTCAACATTGTGTTATCATCTTAATCACTATAAAAACAACAAATGTAACGAAGAAGCACAAAAAGGCATACATCAAATTAACATCCTCATTTTGATTACTATATTATACGATTTTATTTGTTTATGTAAAATTCACCCATCAAGGAAGGAGGGTTTTGAGTACTGGTGTAAAATTGCGCGTTTGAAATTCGCACAGGTAGACATGACATAATTTTGTAGTTCAAAGTATGAAGGGATGCATAAATACAGTCACGCAAAATAGATATAACAAAAACTGACTTAACAGTTAAAGTAATAATAATAAATAATTACATTAGATGTATGTTTCATTACAATACGTTATTCTGATTGGCTAACTGCACATCATGTGTTATTTCTTAAGCAGTTGTATCACTCAATAAAACTTCTCATTCATGATGACACGAGGTCCCACAATAAACAGGTCGGGACCACTACCTTATATGGAAATGCATAAATTAGCATACTTATGTTCTCGAACATGTAATTGTTTATTTACATGTGACGCAATTTATTTTTACCTATGTTTTTGACCAATCAACTAAATGAGTCACAATGCATGATGGACTACTACGTGTTTACAATCAACCAAGAACACGTGTTATTTACTGAAATACAACAAATTTTTTCGTGCAATGCGGGATTCACAATTTCGCTTAGTTTTTTATTTTGTGTATCCTCATTCATAGTTCGTGATATAAAGTATTACTTCCATGCTCAGATTAACGAAGAGTTGTTTCTATGTGAAGAAAAAAGGGTTTGAATTACCCGATATATAGCCATTAACATGTTTGATGATGGCACAGAGATTTCATGTATTTGTCCACCAGACAGCAACGAAACAACAGCGAAAAAACACAATTACCCATGAGACAAACTTTCTTGTGTAAAGGAAGCCGTCGATAACAGCCGGTGCTGATATTCACGAGTACAGAAATGTTCGTATAGATAATTAAAGGCAAATGTGGGATCCTTGAATTTTGTGTTCGTAAAAAAGGCGAAGAAATATTTACATACATGGCAGTGTTAACAAAATCTATAAGTATTTTTTTTGTCACATTTCAGTATATGGGACTTCCAAACTGTTCCCTTTGTTTTGAAGGTAGTGAAGTCAGCAACTGTAGTTTCAGTTTGTTCCTTTTTTAACGGGCTCGGACATTTGCCAAACTGAATAAAATCATAACAGCTGAGTTCTTATACCTGCAAAGTAAAACTTTGGTTGGCCTGCTTGCTTTGTTTGTATAGTTGTTTATACAAGCTTTGAAAATAAGATTGACATCTTTAAACAATATATAGGCATAGTTTAACTTGTATATTTTATACTTTGTACAATATAAAACAAAGCAAGTAAGCTAACCAAAGTTTTGCTCTACATGCATAAGGAAATAAGCTGTAATGATTTTATCCATATGTATGTGCGACAAGGTGGAAAATTTGATATGTTTTGTGAAAATTGCAGCGTTGGATCTATAATAAAAAAGAAGATGTGGTATGATTACCAATGAGACAGCTGTCCACAAGAGACCAAAATGACGCAGAAATTAACATTTATAGACCACCGTACAGCCTTCAACAATGAGCAAAGCCCAAACCGCATAGTCAGCTTTAAAAGGCCCCGATATGACAATGTAAAACAATTCAAACGAGAAAACTAACGGCCTTAATTATATAAAAAAAAATGAACGATAAACAAATATGTAACACATAAACAAAATTAGCAACACACGGATATTATCGATGGATCCCTTTTTTGGACAATCAGTGCATTTGGATTGGGACACGTAGTTGGAACCCCCTCCCCTTTTGTCCAGGGTTAGGACCCCCTTTGTAAAATGGCTGGATCCGCCCCTGCCGCTTTCATAACACTTATTTTTAGCATAATGAATATTATAATATTCTTACTATTAGTTCAGGTCCTGATAAAAAAAAATTACACATTCACGGTACAGAAAAAAAGTGTTTCAATGAAAGTTTTCGTGTTTTTCTAGGCAGAAATGATTTTTGAATGACATTATACAGGTTTAAAAGACCTCAAATGATTTTCTTACTGGACAGTGGTCACTTCACTGGATATTACACTGTATGTCGTGAAATTAATGTAGGTTCAATTCATAACAATGCACAAAACCGGTTCAACTACTTTTGCAAGGCGAAAAAGAAAGTCGAATCGTGAAGCCAGTAAACAATATTTTTTTAATCTGAGCATGCAAATTGAGGATTACGTTATATATTTTACATTAAATATATTTGCAGAATAAAAACATTGGTAATGAGAGTCCCAGACAATATATTAGTTGACTGTTTTCTCACTATTTCCACGTGTTTTAAATAGTAGTTTACTCGTAGTAGCCCACAATGCATTGTAGTTCATTGAGTCGATTGGTCAGTTTTTCAAGGCCATATTGGCCTTGTGTTTTGGAAATTACTATGCAAATATATTCTGACGTCAGAAAATCTAGAGTTCTCGACCTGATAAAGTGCACAGGTAAATAATTACATTAGATGTATGTTTCATTATAATATTTTATTCTGATTGGCTAACTGCACATCACGTGTTATTCCGTAAGCAGTTGCAATGCTCAATACAACTTTTCATTCATGATAACACGTGCTCCAACAATAAAGTGCACAGGTGAATTAAATAATAAAATATATAAAATTCGTGTTTTCATAATCATAGCTAAAAAATGTAATTATAAGTATTGAATGCTTCTTTTTGTAACTTTATAGGGTTGTAAAAGCGTTGACCGTGCGTACATTTTTAGAATGAAGCGCTTCCGCGCTTCATACAAAATGTACTTCGGTCGGGCAACGCTTCTACACCCCAATAAATTTACAAAAAGAAGCATTCAATTCTTAAATGAAATAAAAACTTAACAAAAGACGTGTTTTCATGATCCTATAGGTAAAAATGTAATTATAAGTATTGAATGCTTTTTTTTGTAACTTTATAGGGTTGTAAAAGCGTTGACCGTGCGCACATTTTAAGTGTATTTCGGTCAACGCTTTTACACCCCAATAAATTTACAAAAAAGAGCATTCAATTCTTAAATAAAATAACAGTGTGGTTCAAGTGAATTAAATTTGTACAAAAAAATGATCGTAATCCCGAAAATCGTAAACATATTTTCTTATCTTAAAAGGGTGCAAGAAGGGTTCCATTAATAGGCCAATAAATAAGATTACAGTTAATTTAAAAAAAAATGAAAATATAGTAGTATTTTTTCTCTCATAATAACAGTAAACAGATTCACAACAATGTCAATTTCAAGAAAGCAGACAACAGTTAATTAGCCAATAACAGTACAGCATCAATGATCTTGAATATATGCCACTTTTAACTAAAATATAAAGGCACAGAACCAGGACATAGGAGCACAGAACCAGGACCGTTTTTTTTTTATCACCAGCACAGCGTCAGGACAATTCCGTTTAACGAACTTGCACGACTTTTGCATTATAATATTGTTGTAATATACTTTGCATGGTACTTATGACGCATCAGAGAAAAATTAAGCAACAAAACAGTCGTTTTATTGCCGTTTTGATACAATGTAAACAAACCCACCAGCACAGAATCAGGACCCACCATGCAGCACCTGACAGGACCAAATCACCAGCACAGAACGTTCTCTCGCAGGACAACCATACCCACCGTGTATACAATAACTGTGTTAAGACAATTAGAGAGATAAGTATTCACTATAACTAGGTAGGTACAAACTAATTTAAAATTCAATTATTGTGTCACACTGATACTGATCATGTAGTATAGTACAATGACATGATACAAAATAGGGTTATGAATAAAAAAATAACACATTTATGCGAAGAACAGAGCATTTGTGTAATGTCCAACCCGTGGTTGTTTCGGCTATTGTCTAAATTAATTGCTCATGAATATTGATGAGTTTGATGCGCACGCATTTCTTGCTGATCTTGAAATTCTTGGAGATTTTGATCAAAGGATAAATTTTCATTTTATTGATTTTATATATCGGTAATTAGTGTGCTATGAGTGTACCATAGTTCTGAACATTAGTGGTTGACAAGAATTCTACAATTTTATTGATTTGGATCGATTGCTTCGTGAGTTATTGATTTGTAATTTACTGAGGCTGAGAGTGGTACAAAATACACCTTATCGCTATTTGTCCGCCATTGCTGGAAATCACACATGTTCCCGTAAAATTTTGACGTCATAAAACAAAATATCTGACGCCACAATGGAAAAGTGATTGTTGTTGACGTCAAAAGTTCAAGCGGGCGGGTCAGCCGGGATTAGCGATAAGGTGTATGTCGTAGCCGTAGGTCAAGCTGACCGAAGATTCACGTTGGACATACATATTGTTTGTGATGCATTGACATTCTGCATTGGCAAATTGACAAATGCAATATATGGAATTGTAATACATATTTCTACTGCATATATGAATTTTAAAAGTTAGGAAAACTTTTTAATTTCTAATCTCTGGACATGATGATGAGGCTGATTATCTGACAGCTTAGCTATTTTTAGAACATTGGGATTTCCTAATCTCCTTTTCGAAAATACATAGAGGGCGCAACTATCAAAATCGGAAGTAGCAGTTTTCAGTTGACAATAGCGGAAGGCGAAGATTGAATTAAATTGTAAACAATAGATTAAAGGTAAATCATCATAACTATATTACGTTTTAAATATGAAGGCGTTTATAATAGGTAGCTCTCACATTGTTCGGTTGAAAAACTATGTACAGACACACGACTTTAGGGACGGTGCATTATTTATCAAGCAGGGGGGACCGGTGCAAATGGTAAGTGGACATGTACTTTTTTCAACGTGCAAAGTAGTGGGACCTGAGGATTTTTCATTATCTTAATGCATGGGACATACACTTTTTCAAATGCTGAAGTAGTAAACATTTTATTTTAATTAGCCCAAAAATACACTCAAGAAACATTCAAACAGAAACAGAATATGATAAACAATTTTAGTTTTGACTGGTGTAAATCAGCCCATCTAACTAAATTTAATATTGATCTTACAAAATTCAAGCTTATTAGGTAGTTTGATTTATTGCTGTGAAATGAAAGAATTTAATTTTACAATAGGTAAAAATAAAAATGATTATATAAATTCAGATAGGCATCTTTAATTTTTTTTATAACTTTTTCAAACCAACTTGGATTTTCATCAAACTATGCAGCTATCTTAGATATATATTAAGCTTACTGAATCCCATGTCATTTTGTTTTTTGTTGTATTGCTGTCAAATTCAAGAATTAAATGAATCTAGGTAAAAAAAGCTAGAATTTGCATTTCGAACAAAATAGAGATAGTACACTTTAATTATTTTAATAACTTTTTCAAATCAACTTGGATTTTCATCAAACTATGCAGCTATCTTAGAAATATATTAAACTTACTGAATCCGAGGTCAATTAGTTTTTTGTTGTATTGCTGTCAAATTCAAGAATTAAATTAATCTAGGTCAAAAAAGGTAGAATTTGCAGTTCGAACAAAATAGAGATAGTACACTTTAATTTTTTTAATAACTTTTTCAAATCAACTTGGATTATCATCAAACTAAGCAGCTATCTTAGATATACATTAAGCTTACTGAATCCCAGGTCATTTTGTTTTTTGTTGTATTGCTGTCAAATTCAAGAATTAAATTAATCTATAGTGCCTAACAAGATTGTGTGAGGTAGACGAAATTGACTTTTAAACGATCGTATTGACTTTTGATGTGCAGAAATTGGCAGATCGGATATATTTTGACTTTATTAACTTACTTCTTAAGTTTGGGATTAATTGTAATGAACATATTCCAATGAGACTGAAAAATGCTTTTTATTATTATGATAAATAATAATTTTACCTGCCGTATTCGTGCGTAAAATATATTTCGATATTTCTCTTACGAAAATGACTTGTTCAATGGAACAAAACGTATTATTTGTAAACTTTCTCTTTAATCTGCACAATAGGCTTTTAAAAAATAACCTTCAGTGTTCTCCCCAGGCCGTTTTAGCGCCGCGATTTTCAGCGCTATTTCAATTTCCCGCTGTCCTATTGCACTGACCGCGTCGCTATCCCGTTCAACCGCGTCGCTATATTTTTTTTCGTATTTTTTTTAATTTCCCGCTTATTTTTCTTTTCGGATCACGTGATTGACTGGTTAACGATTTTTGAAAGAATTATTTCCGTTGTATTAAAGTAACTCCGCGGGACCAGTCTAATATATTTTACAAAATGGCGTCGTTGAGAGGTCAAAATAAACAAAGATTTCAACATTGACATCTATTTAATGAATATATAGAGGCATATATGAATGAAATGAGAAGAAATAAATTGACCGCATTTCCTAACGACATTCACAAACTTGTTTAACGAACTTTGAACAAACACTGATTTTAACAACGATCAAATTGGGTTCAATGAGCTAGTCTTTGAAGTATTAATTATCACCCAATCGAACTAATACCTGTTTAATCAGCAACTCTACAGTAATGAATTTTACCCTTTGAAAACAATTAAGAGGATATGATTAGAAAAACAAACCCCAAGCTGATACTAGACTTGAGAAATTCACTTTCTCGATGTCCAGCTTGGGTGAAGCCAAGTTAAACGTCGTAAGGTTAACAGAACACTGCTACATTTTTTCGCTTTATTAAGATGCCGAAACGTATGAAAGGAATGGACAGTGCTAACAGAGACATATAATACATGTCTCGGGTGCTGAAAAGTTCATTTCTAAATTATGTAAGGGAAGTTTTACCCCCTTCTCTGACAACGTTGTCTCGACCATTTTTTGAACCATCTACGATTATATCATTACTTTTTTTGCGTTTACAACCGAACTGTCGAACCTGTATTGCTTGAAAGAAGCATCCCTGTTATCAAGGGATTCATTATAAGTACGATTACTTGACCATACATGGCTCTTTTTCAAATGGATAAGGGAATAAAACAAAACGAAAATTTTGTGTAAATATATATAAAATCTCGATATTTGTCAACCAATCATCAATATATCTTAATTAAATATTGCTTTAAATTTAATGTAAACAGAGGATGGCTTGGATAAGGAATAGTATTTAATGCTAAAAAAGACACAGGTGTAAACAGGAAGTTATGTCAGCCAGTAAGGGAGATAATTTGGGAGGGAAAGACCTAAAAGAAGTATTGTCAAATCTTGACAAACTAATCTGGTGGCATGTATTCAAATGTTTATAAAATTATCAAACAAAACCTTTAAAGGTGGTAGTTGTTTCAATTGGCATACATAATGTATTTGATTGGTAATTCACCTTTGAAATAAAAAAATCTCTTTAAAATATTTTTAAAGGATTTCTTTCATATTCATAATTGGAATATTTTAGCCTTTTTTTTAAGCAAGTCTTTGATAAGATTTGAATATTATTAAAAGGGCAATTTCATTTCTTCCTTTGAAATACTATACTCATTTTTATTGAAAAGTTGTACTTTGCTAGAAATGTTAATAAAAGTAAATGTAAAAAATACCAATCTTGTCATTGAAAACTTTCTCACAGAAGCTGACAATGACTTTATTGTTGGTCCTACATGTTCTGCAACATCACCTGTTAGTGATAAGAAATCTTCACATCTAGGCAGTCTGGTATAGACCCACCATGGAAAAGACTTCTCCTTGGGTTTTATAGACAGATGATATGAGGATTATATGTATTTACAATGGAGACAAAAAGACTTTTCTTCTATCATGTCTATATCCAGACAATAACATTAGCAAACAAAGGGGTAACTTCCATGAGCATGATGAGGACATCATTACAAGAGAAAACATCAATAGCATTATATAAGAAAAAAAAAATTGTATTTAGAAGACTATGACATAATGTTACTTTGTTAGCTATTACATCTAGGTAAAATGTAACTTAAGTTTTATATTGTTATAATGTTTATTTTAAATCTGTTTCTGTTATTAACTTTAATTTATGTTTATGTGAAGGGGCAAATGTTTGGTCCCCACCTTCGCTTATCATTATAGTTGTTGTAAATAAATCTGACATTAGAGTAGAAATAAAATAGCGCCACAAATGGTGGCACAAATTTTGCCAATAACATGTGTTGGTTTTTATTTAATAGAGAAGCGAACAGAGCTGGCTGCATAGTTAGGTTAAGTGTATATAGTTGTTTCTATAGATCGTCAATGGAGAAGCATAAATAGACATTTAACAATCAATACCTTATGAGACACGTATTAACAAAACATTTGACATTTATACATATGTACATCAAGTTTTCAAAAATTCCTGAATTTCGTGACAAACTGGCGACGCGTTAGCGGAGACAGTGAACGGATATAAATTGCGACTATGGAACGCCATGACTGCCTTGTGTTAATAATCAGCATTATGTGCAGTGCTCACACCATTATATGCAGTGATAACAACATTGTATTAAGTGCTCACAACATTATATTAAGTGCTCACACCATTATATGCAGTGCTCTGCTCACACCATTATATGCAGTGCTCACACCAATATATGCAGTGCTCACACCAATATATGCAGTGCTCACACCATTATATGCAGTGCTCACAACATTATATTAAGGTGGTACCTAACACTACAGGGAGATAACTCTGTAAAATCAGCTAAACGTTTTAAATACGTTGTGTTTTAAAGGGAATACTAAGCTTCTCAATGTTCAAAATTGGTGTTTGTCAAACTGCTATATAACCAGTGTAATTTTTCTGATAAAATGGTTGGTTCAAAATTTTTGAAATTGATATAATTTGGTTAAAGGGTCAAAGTAAATACTTTAACAAAATTTTTATGAAAATTAAACGAGCCAAATTAATTTTAGTGAAAGTGTTGGGTACCACCTTAAGTGCTCACACCATTATATTAAGTGCTCACACCATTATATTTAGTGCTCACAACATTATACGCAGTGGTCCAAAAATTAAATGCAGTGGTCACAACATTATATGAAGTGGTCAAAACATTATATGAAGTGCTCACAACATTATATGCAGTGCACGTGTAAGCCAAAAAAGTGTCCCATGAAATTGTGTCTTCTGGAACTATATTTCACAGTTAATCTGTGAAATTTTGTTCACTGGACAGAATATCACATTTGTAAACTATAAAATAGTGTCTCCCTTAGTGAAACATTGTCCCTAGTACTTGGACATAATTTCATGGATGTTTTATAAAAATTTGTCACAAGGGACAATTTTTTATAGTGCAGCTAATTTTTTCTGTCCCTAAAGAAGGTAAATAATTTAGCAATCATTGAAATGTTTTAATCAATTAATTAAATCAATTTGGAAATGATTTCACTTAGTTTGAAAAAATATCTAACAAAGGTCAAAATAGAATAACTTTT
Organism: Mytilus galloprovincialis; assembly: GCF_965363235.1. Classification (NCBI taxonomy): domain Eukaryota; kingdom Metazoa; phylum Mollusca; class Bivalvia; order Mytilida; family Mytilidae; genus Mytilus; species Mytilus galloprovincialis. The sequence goes on from NC_134845.1 coordinate 53,665,438, forward strand.
CAAGGGACACTTTTAAACAGATATGGAGAATATTTTATAATACAATTCTGTCCTGGACAAAATTTCACATGTCATAACCATGAAATTTTGTCCATGGGACACCATTTAATGGGGGACACTATTTAATCCTACACTCACACCATTATATGCAGTGTTCACACCATTATATGCAGTGCTCACAACATTATATGCAGTGCTCACACCGATATATGCAGTGCTCACACCATTATTTGCAGTGCTCACAACATTATATTAAGTCCTCACAACATTATATTAAGTCCTCACAACATTATATTAAGTGCTCACAACATGATATTAAGTTCTCACAACATTATATTAAGTGCCCAGAACATTATACGCAGTGGTCCAAACATTATATGTAGTGGTCACAACATTATATGAAGTGATCAAAACATTATATGAAGTGCTCACAACATTATATGTTTTTTGTTGATGAAGGTGATGATCGGTGATGTTGATGATGATTTTTGATGTATGATGAGATTGATGTATGATGAGATCATTTGGTAAACTTCGTTTTTTAGCGGAAATTATCGAAATCCTGAATTGGTAATGTCCAGCAAACAAATTTAAACAGTTATATTAAAGTCATTTTATCATTAAGGCAGGATACAATATTTAAAACTGATTGAAATAAGTAAATAAAGAAGTATGATCAATTTACCACAAATTTATTTCACAACAGGGCATTTTTTACTTATTTTTAGGACCAGTTTCATTATATTCACAATTTAAAATGTATATATATTTAAGTGTTTAATAAATTGCTTCGCCGAACGCAGTTAGATACGACCGCAGAGGTCCAACCCTGAACCGTTCGGACAAAAATGGACACACTATTCACGCTTGATTCAGGTCTGAATTTGGAATGGAATCAAATATTTGACACATAATAGGTTTCTGACACAGAATAGCTGTAGTCAAAGAACTTAAAATTGGTTATATTATTTGAATTTATACATACTTATCTTTTTGCTTTTGCACTACGCTGTTGCGAATTGCCCCACCCCCTCCAAAAATGAAAAAATACCCTCCTTTTTTTGTTGATTTTGTGCACTAAGCTGTTGCATACTGACCCACAGTCGAAGAAGACAAGAAAAATGTATCCTCCACTTTTTTTGGGATACGATTGCTGTCAAGCAATCTGTAGACTTTTACCGTTGACCCTATGATACACTCCCTCACGTCATTCGTTTTATTCTAAACATTCAGCAACATCTCAGATTCTTATGATTGTCTTGCTTTAAAAGGTAAAAACAAGCAAAACAATTGAACATAAACAACTTTCCTGTAATGTTTTACTCATAATCTTCATGTGTGATATTTTCCTTGACTTATATGCGTGTTTTTAACAATACGGAAAATCAGAATTAAACAGTATTTATATTTAGTGTTTTTATAAATTTAGAAACACGTCAGAGGGAATTCCCAAATTTTGATAACTTGCGAGAGTTCTCTGAAAGCCGATCGATAATTCTATTTCTGTCACAAGAACTGAAGTGGAGTATTTCTATATTTTACCGTTATGAAACTGATATTTGATACTGTACTCTCATAAAGAAATGGAGAACCATTCATCATATCATTTAATAAACGTTCTTGTTCCAAATTGGAAGTCACGGTTTGTTTATGTATTAATGCCTATGCGTGGTCTCACTAATTAGAGACAAAAAGAATTGTAGAGACAAAAAGCGTCAAGAAGCGACAAAAAGAATAATATTAGCAACAAGAAACTATTTAGCGACAAGAAAACATTTTTTTATTTATATTACTTATTCGAAATAAATATTAAAAAAATATGCAAAAGAAAACAATTTCAACGACAGGAAAGTTAATTTTGATAGGGAAAAAAATGAAACTTGTAAATCTAATTCAGTTGCTACATTTATTTACATGATATTTTATAAGGTATCACAGGAAAAATTACCTTTACCCTGTCGTTTTATGGTATTACTTTTACTTGTGTTGTAGAACAATAATATATTTTGTCTTTTTATTTGTTTTTAAAACTATTTTTGTACAATATATAATTAACTTGCAAAATGCATTATTTGTGCATAATTGTCCAGAAAATACATACACAAATTGTGAAATACAAATTAAGAACTGAAATCAAACAAGAGGAAAACATAATTAAAATGTGAATATTTTTCATCATTTTACTAGTATTTAGTGTATTGTCTCATTTAACGATATTTATCATGTTTATGCATATAGATTGAAGATTAAAGGAAACTGATGACAATCTTGAGTTTTCAACAGGTGTTCACTATTCGGTACAATAATTGTATATTCTGGTGCGTGTAATTGATGAAGGTGTTAATGGATGTTATTGTAGCAATTAAACAAAGGACACACACCTAGTTAATCTCATTTGATGCTCTTAATTGTGTATATATATTACCTTAGAGTGAAGCCACAGCTAATGTTGGTCCTATCAGGAAAAAATAATTGTATAGTTAGGAAGGAAATAATATTTCATGTTTTTGTTTTATTAAATCCTTCAAAAGGAAGGTGACAAATCTTTGTTTTTATTTTCATTTTATAGCGTTCACATTTCCTTTGCTCTTACACATGTTTAATTTCTTCATCTATCAATATGATAATAAAAAGTACACAATCTCTTCCTCAATTTTTTTTTATTTCTTCATCTTTCAATATAATCCTAAAAAAATATTTTGATGTATGTGATAACAAAATGTATTCTTATCGCTAAATAGCTTCTTGTTGCTTTTTGTCACTATTTTTTTTCTTCTTGTCGCTTCTTGACGGTTTTTGTCGCTAATTAGTGAGACCCCCACATGCGTGTAGTTTTCCTGATTTCAAGGGGTATCAGATTGAGTGATTCCCCGTTTCATTGATTAATTTGAAACTCATGGCATTCTTTCTATGTCTGTCTGCATATGGAGGGCTATTGTTGTTGCATAATTTTAAATCATATGCATAATTTAAATTAAAATAAATGTTTCATCGTAAAAATCACCTATAACACCCCTTCAGCAGAAATGGAATCTTCCATATTATCGTTTCGAGTTGTCTCCCTTTTCGAAGTATTCGTCAAGAAGAATTAACTCGTTAATGCCCATAAACGTCATATTATATTAAGAACGATCTCAATGTAAACAGAGGAGTGTGTACGGAAAGGAGTCATGCCCTCTGACCCAAAGGAACTTCAATAATTAAAGAGTAAGAAATGGGGTTCCTCCTAAACTGGTCCGCCGTTCTATAGCTTCGCACCGAAGGTCAGTGTACGCGATAAGTGAAAACAGGGGTCCAGTTTAGGGTTCCTCCTAGAATTACAGTGATAAGATACGGAAGCAAGTTAACTCGTACCACGGCATTGGAATCAAAAAAGTTAACTTGTACTACTGGGAAGTTGTACCATTCAGAAAAATATATTAAAAAATATGATGTTTTATGGGTTTCTTTCTGTATGTAAACTTAATAGAAATAAAGTTGAATTACTTGAATTTTACACAGGAGTTAAATGAAAACTTAGACAAAAATAAAGAATCTTTTAAAGCATTAATGTTTTAACTGATCTTTCAAACTAGAACATAGGCGGATCCAGGCCCCCCCCCCTTTTTCGTGGAAAAAATTTGGTTGATTATAAAGGGAATCATTGAAGCATGACTGGAGCGGGCCCCCTCTTTGGTCAGTCAGCGGGCTCCCCCTTAGGAAAAGTTCTGGATCCGCCACTGTAGAACTTAATCCAGAGGAAAGTTAAAACATTGCTTTATTAAACTGTACCTTATTAAAATTGAACATGTTGAAAATATATATATCCAATTTAAGTTAATTAAAGCTGTAATCCATGATCACAAATTGAATGCTATGTTTACAATTGTTGAAAGCCATGGTTTTTTTTTTCTTTGCAAACTTTTTTTTTCGCCTTCGGCGAAGAACAATCTATTTTTTAAGCGACAAATCGAAAACTATTTTTTTCTTTCAATTTTTGCATTACATATAGTGGCATCTGAGGGTGAAACAAACAATTTTTTTTTCTCAGGGTCCAAAACAAATTATTTTTTTTCACCAAAACCTTGAAACAAACTTTTTTTTCCAAAAAAAAACCATAACACCCCCCCCCCCCCCCCCCCCCCCAGAAAATCAAATGGTTGCTGCCTAATTATCTACATCTGCCACAGTATTTTCTATTCAATATACAAGGAACATTAGCTACAAATTGGTCATTGTACTTTCAAATTATATACATTTTACAGACTTAAGAGGTATTGGGTGAAAGTAACGTATATCATGTATATTCATCATTTAAAACCAATTGAATGCATTTAAATAAGTTGGTACCAGTTAGCAATGGTACGAGTTTGCATTGGTACAATTTTTTTTTTAGTGGTATGAGTTTACAATGGTACAGGATAACTATAATTCGATAAAACACAATAAGTACATGGCTCATACACTTGTAACGGGGATTGGCTATTCTTTAAGTTGAGTGACTATTTAGATTGTTACATTTTGCATGTGCAGTTGAATTAGTTAAGAGAATAATACTATCCAGCTATACCAGGGTTACTGGCAAAAAATGCTTGAGACTCACGCATGTTCATGCTTTTTTGCGGCAGTATTCTTGGATCTATTTTTTACCTCTTTGATCTTTTCAATTTTGGCCAAATCTCATGCATTTGTTTAATGAAAATTTGGCAGAACTGCTATACATGTGTCAATGAAAACTATGGCAATCGTATCCCTCAGAGCATTCTGCTCTTTGATTCTTTTTAATTTCTGAAATCTGATATGGGAAAAAAAAATCTTTATACATAATTTTAAAGCAGTGTAAGGGAGAAAATCAAACATGTCTGGATTACCTCAATATATTTGGATTACCTTCCTTACACTGGTTTCAATTGTCTTAATTGACCATTAACCAAAAAAACCTTGTTTTTCCCTCTGTTTTGCCTCTAATTCCTAAACGGATTGAGCCATAACACCTCCCCTACCTAGCCCTCCGAGCAAATCATAACCATTCCTTTGTGGTGTGGAAACTTGTGGTATAATTTCAAAGAGATTCATACACTTAATGAGTGGAAACTACAAAAATGTTTATTTAGAGCCCCTTTTTGGCCCCTAATTTCTATAAACAGTTAAGACCACAACCCGCCAAATTAATCCCATCCTTAAGTTTCTTTAGTGGTTATAAACCTTGTGTTAAAATTTAATTGATTTCTATTTACTTATACCAAAGTTATTATCCGGAAACCACCTGTCTTCGGCGACGCTGACGACGACGACGTGATAGCAATGTACGCCCATTTTGTTTCTTCATTTTTTTTTTGCAGTCGTATTAAAACATGTAGATTTATACACATATATTGTGCATATTCAGATTACTCGGGACTGTAATTAAGATATGTTATGACCCAGTATTTTTCAAGGAGGACCAAATATCTGTCAGACGTATACTGTTCATTGCATTTCTTTTTTTATTAATGTTGGTCAGCAATTGCAAATAGAATTTTACTTAAACATTTAAGATTTTCAATCATATTTTAAAAAAGCATGTCACAGCAGTGTTTGGTGCAAAATAACTAGTTTGTGAATTTAAATTCTTGTAAGAATATAATTCGGACTATGCTATACATAAAAAAGTCAAATTAGTTTCGACAATTTTCCGATTCTTACCCGTGAGTGATCCATATTCATGAGAAAGAAGCCCCACAGAAACAATCAAGATCAGTCGTCAAAAGTAACTTTCCAGATAACGAAAAAAATATTCAGATATGAAATTTTCAACCTTTTACATTGATCCTAACATGGGATATGGAAAAACAATTGGTAGCAAAAATAACATAAATCCCTAGACTATAGACAAGCTTGTATGTGAGAAGAATTAGAACGCCAATAACAACAACGGGAAGAATTCACAGTAAAACAATACTATTAGTTCTCCATTAATATATTTATATTACAATTATATATTAAATAATAACGAATATCGTTTTTTTTTGTGTGCTTCTGTTACAAAAAAAATAATTTGTGTGGACTTTAAATAAAATCAAAGAAGTGCTCAGCAACAAATGCATTCCTCTTTTATGTGTTGTTGCTATCATCTGGACCTAAACACAAATTTGAATCTTTTTTCAAGGTCCATTGTTATCAAAGAAGTGCGATCTAAAAGATATTATTCTTCTATGACTTGTAGTTGATTAGATATTGTATCTTAATGTACCTTAACCAGAATTAATTTAGGTCAAGATGACTCTTTTTTCATGGACAATGGTTACTATCCAATAATAGTAAATCATTCTTTTTTACTCACAGTGTGTTTCAATCTTTACCTAAATGCAAAACTTAGATGCATGTTTATTTTTAGTTGTTATAGTGGCTTTGAATTAGCCGTCAGTAACTGCAAGTATTCTCAGATCAGTACTTATAGTGTCTTTTTGTTGTTGGGATATACAAGTACCCGCCCACGTCCACTCTCTTTTTTAGCTCACCTGGTCCGAAGGGCCAAGTGAGCTTTTCTCATCACTTGGCGTCCGGCGTCCGTCGTCCGTCGTCTGTCGTCCGTCGTCGTCGTCCGTCGTCGTTAACTTTTACAAAAATCTTCTCCTCTGAAACTACTGGCCCAAATCAAACCAAACTTGGCCACAATCATCATTGGGGTATGTAGTTTAAAAAATGTGTGGCGTGACCCGGTCAACCAACCAAGATGGCCGCCACGGCTAAAAATAGAACATAGGGGTAAAATGCAGTTTTTGGCTTATAACTAAAAAACCAAAGCATTTAGAGCAAATCTGACATGGGGTAAATATGTTTATCAGGTCAAGATCTATCTGCCCTGAAATTTTCAGATGAATCGGTCAATCGGTTGTTGGGTTGCTGCCCCTGAATTGGTAATTTTGAGGAAATTTTGGTGTTTTTGGTTATTATCTTGAATATTATTATAGATAGAGATAAACTGTAAACAGCAATAATGTTCAGCAAAGTAAGATCTACAAATAAGTCAACATGACCAAAATGGTCAGTTGACCCGTTTAGGAGTTATTGCCCTTTATAGTCAATTTTTAACCATTTTTCGTTAATTAAAGTAATCTTTTACAAAAATCTTCTCCTCTGAAACTACTGGGCCAAATTAATCCAAACTTGGCCACAATCATCTTTGGGGTAGCTAGTTTAAAAAATGTGTGGCGTGACCTGGTCAACCAACCAAGATGGCCGCCACGGCTAAAAATAGAACAAAGGGGTAAAATGCAGTTTTTGGCTTATAACTCAAAAACCAAAGCATTTTGAGGAAATCTGACATGGGGATAAAAATGTTTATCAGGTCAAGATCTATCTGCCCTGAAATTTTCAGATGAATCGGTCAATCGGTTGTTGGGTTGCTGCCCCTGAATTGGTAATTTTGAGGAAATTTTGGTGTTTTTGGTTATTATCTTGAATATTATTATAGATAGAGATAAACTGTAAACAGCAATAATGTTCAGCAAAGTAAGATCTACAAATAAGTCAACATGACCAAAATGGTCAGTTGACCCGTTTAGGAGTTATTGTCCTTTATAGTCAATTTTTAACCATTTTTCGTAAATTAAAGTAATCTTTTACAAAAATCTTCTCCTCTGAAACTACTGGGCCAAATTAATCCAAACTTGGCCACAATCATCTTTGGGGTATCTAGTTTAAAAAATGTGTGGCTTGACCTGGTCAACCAACCAAGATGGCCGCCACCGCTAAAAATAGAACATAGGGGTAAAATGCAGTTTTTGGCTTATAACTCAAAAACCAAAGCATTTTGAGGAAATCTGACATGGGGATAAAAATGTTTATCAGGTCAAGATCTATCTGCCCTGAAATTTTCAGATGAATCGGTCAATCGGTTGTTGGGTTGCTGCCCCTGAATTGGTAATTTTGAGGAAATTTTGCTGTTTTTGGTTATTATCTTGAATATTATTATAGATAGAGATAAATTGTAAACAGCAGTAATGTTCAGCAAAGTAAGATCTACAAATAAGTCAACATGACCAAAATGGTCAGTTGACCCCTTTAGGAGTTATTGCCCTTTATAGTCAATCTTTAACCATTTTTCATAAATCTAAGTAATCTTTTACAAAATCTCCACTGAAACTACTAGGCCACAATCATCTTTGGGTTATCTAGTTTGAAAAATGTGTCCGATGACCTGGCCATTCAACCAAGATGGCCGCCACGGCTAAAAATAGAACATAGGGGTAAAATGCAGTTTTTGGCTTATAACTATGAAACCAAAGCATCTAGAGCAAATCTGACAAGAAGTTAAATTGTTAATCAAGTCAATATCTATCTGCCCTGAATTTTTCAGATGAATTGGACAACTGGTTGTTGGGTTGCTGCCCTCCAATTGGTAATTTTTAAAGAAATTTTGCCGTTTTTGGTTATCTTGAATACTATTATAGATAGCGATAAACTGTAAACAGCAATAATGTTCAGCAAAGTAAGATCTACAAATAAGTCAACATGACCTAAATGGTCAATTGACCCCTTAAGGAGTTATTGTCCTTTATAGTCAATTTTTAACAATTTTCATTAATTTGGTAAATTTATGTAAATTTTTACCAAATATAGTTCTCTGTTACTAATGGGCAAAGTTCATTATAGATATAATTGTAAGAAGCAAAATCGTTCAGTAAAGTAAGAACTTCAAACACATCACCATCACCAAAATAGAATTTTGTCATGAATCCATTTGTGTCCTTTGTTTAATATGCACATAGACCAAGGTGAGCGACACAGGCTCTTTAGAGCCTCTAGTTTGTTAGATGTATTTATATTTCAATCTGATGAGTTAGCCTTTACAACCGATTTTCAAAGTTCATTCTTATGTTGAACTGTTACGCCACTGTCCCAGGTTAGAGGGAGGGTTAGTATTCCGCTAACATGTTAAAACCCGCCACATTCTGTATACATGTGTCTGTCGCAAGTCAGGAGGAGACTTTATTTCAGTGGTTGTCGTTTGTTAATGTGTTATATACAGGTTCGTTTTTCGATCGTTTGTTTGTACATTAATTCGGAATGTTTTAAGTTTATCATTATGGGGCCTTCTATAGCTGACTATGCGGTATGGGCTTTGACATCCGTACTGTGGCCGTTTAGTAGTTAATTTCTGTGATGTCATTTTGTCTCTTGTGGAAAGTTGTTTCACTGGCAAACATACCACTTTTCTTTTTATATATACGATATATTAACCGTGCAAACTGACGAACAAACGTAGTAAACGTTTTATTCACCCACGAACTCAGTTTTCATAAGGGATGATAACTTTAAATAAAAATGTAAATCTGGGTCTTGAAAGGGTAAATTTTTCTTATGAAACTTTATATCTCTATATAAGAATATATGCTGATCATATTTAGAAGACAAACTGCTAAAAAGCTTGTAAAAAAATTGGAATAATTGATGTAAAGTTATGTTAAACACCTACAATGAAATGCTTTAAACTGCATTTTCGAATGAATGAATGATCTTTATTCTCATAAACCAAATACATAGTTACAGAGAAGATATTACAATAATATATATTACATATATAAGATATAGCATGTGTGAAATACAAATTAATATGATAAATATTTACACAAATGATAACTAAACACATAGTTGTATTAACCAGGAGGATAGACTTTCACAGAAATAGATTTAATAAATCTACAAAGTTTCTCAAGCTCAACAATATTTTGGGTTGAATATACTTGTTTGAATTTGATAACATTTATATTTTTATTACAATATTGTGGTAAGTATTTGCATCTTTCATCTTTGAAATAATTACATGACATGATATAATGGTATTCATCACCAATGTCAGCTGAGGCGCAAAGGTGACACAATCTTTCAGATCTTGGGATGTTGCGCCACCTTCCCGTCTCAATGGGCAAACGGTTATTCCCACATCTAAATTTACATAAGGTTATTAATAAATTAAATGGTAGTACTGATAAATAGTGTTCAAATTTAAAAACATTTTTGTACAATCTATAACACAGCCCCTTGGGCGAATTGTTCATTTCTGTTGACCATTCTTGAATGAACTGATCTCTTAATCTTTGCTGAACACTCAATACAACCCAACGTTTCTCAAAAAGGTTGTGACTTTGCCATATATTTGACATTCCACAGTCATCAAAAATTTTCTTTATATATAATATCCATTTACTATCATAACCATAGTTATTGAGATTTACATATAACAGCTTATATAATAAACATGATAGTTTGCTCTCTTTCCCTTCTTGTAAGCGACACCAGAAATTAATCATACGTGACTTGACGGTAACTGAAATCGGGTATCTTCCCAATTCCCCATAGACCATAAAATTGGGGGTTGAATTTTTTAACCTCAATATATGTTTGCAAAAACGCAAATGAACTCTCTCAAGAATATCTAAATTTTCAAATCCCCATATCTCACACCCATAAGTTAGTATAGGAACAATAGCCTTATCAAACATATCGAGTTGGCACTCGATCGACAAGTTATTTAATCTGGATTTTTTTATTACAGCATACATTGCTTTAATCGCCTGGTCACGTAGATATTTTCTGGTGGAAAGAAATGACCCACTTCTAGAAAAAATAATACCAAGATATTTATAGCTACTGACTATCTCAATTTCATTTCCATCTATGTTAAATAACAAATTTCTAGGTATTCTACCTTTTGAAAATATCATAACTTTCGTTTTATTTATATTTATTTTCAATTTCCATTGTTTACAATATTCTGAAAATTTGTCCAACATACATTGTAAATCATGGCTAGATTCAGCAAGTAGTATTGTATCATCAGCATACAATAACAGAAAAAATTTAAAATATACAAAAAGTTCATTTTCAATATCTTTTGTTACAGACTGAATTCCTTCAATATTAGAATTTTCTAAAAATTCTTGTAAATCGTTTAGATACAAGGAGAAAAGTAAAGGAGAAAGGTTTTCCCCTTGTCTAACTCCTGTTTCACAAGCAAAGACATCAGAAACTTCTGAATTATGAACAATTCTAGATTTGACATCATCATACATATTTTTAATAATTCTTAGAAATTTTCCGTTCACATGGTTTAATATCAGTTTGAAAAATAATGAGTTTCGATGAATAAAATCAAAAGCTTTTTCGAAGTCGACAAATACACAAAATAATTTCTTCTTTTTCACCCGTAATAATTCAAATAAAGCATATAATGAAAAATCATGATCCGTTGTGGAATAACCTTGCCGGAAACCTGCTTGGTTTTCATTTAAGATGTTATAATTTTCAACAAAATCCCCAAGTCTGTCGTTAAGAATTGACGTGAAAACTTTCCCTAGACATGACAAAAGTGTAATCGGCCTATAATTTTTTGCGTCTAATTTACTCCCCTTGTTTTTGAAAATAGGTATAACATTTCCAATAAGCCAAGCCTCAGGCAGGATTCCCGTATCAAATACAATATTAAATAAATGTACATAAATATCAACCATACAATCAAGAGAAGAAGCAATATATTCATTAATAACTTGGTCTTCACCCGGTGATTTATTATTTTTAGCTTTTTTTACAGCTTTCAAAATTTCATCCCGGGTTATTGGACAATTCAAATTGTCATTTACTGTATCAGAATTTACATCGTTTTCTATCAAAAACTCATTTTCGAACTTATTTTTGTTTAAGTCCTTGAAAAAATCAAATAGGTTTTGCAGTGAAATATTGCTTTTCTCTCTTTTTCTACCTCTATTGAACAATTTCCAAAATTCTTTTGGATTTTTTGTTTTTAATTCCTTCATCTTTTTACTCATTTCAGTATTATGATTCTTAATATTAACATCCATAACTTTTTTATAATATAATTCACTTTGTCTAAGTCGTTCTTTAAAAATGTTCGACCCATAATGTTTGTATAACCTCTTAGATTTTCTAAATTCTCGTTGCGCTTTTTTACAATCTTTATTGTACCAGTTTTTACTAAACTGGTTCTTTGAGCACTTAAACATAGTTTTATTAAATGTCGAAGTTCCGAATGTTGCCTTGGCAGATTCGGTTAAAGTATCACAAATATCAGTAACAATGTTATTCATATCATATTTAGTAACATTATTTACATCATTTACATATGCAGACAATCTATTACATATATCATCAACTTTATTTCTATCTATATTGTTCTTATACTCATTACATTTTTCATTTTCCCATTTATTAACTCTTTCGTCACCACAACAAAATATTTCTGTTAACAATTTGTCATTTATTTCATTATTTGTATACAATTGAAGAGACAAAGGAGAGTGTACATCTGAAAATAGTTTACAAAAATTTAACACTTCAAGTTTACAAATGTTGTATAGAAAATGAGTAGAACTCAACGCATAGTCAATTACGCTAGAATTTCTACTAGTTGGACTACCTGTTTTGTTTTCTTCCAGTCTACCGTTAAGAATAAACATTCTGTTATTTTTACAGAAATCAATAAATTTTCTTCCATACCCATTTACTACAGTATCTATACTATTTCTAAGCCTTGGTATACCAAGTTCATCTAAAACATCAACATCACTTAATTCATTATAATCTGTGAAATTATTTTCAAAAGAACTATCTTTATCAATGTTATAAAAATCAGACAAATTTCCCGTGCGACTATTAAAATCACCAAGCATAGTAATGTTAGATACGTATACTTATTCATGTAAAAATGCCAAATTCTGAAAATCGAGGCCAAAAATTACTAGATATCATGACATATATATAAGCAAGCGTAATACGGCACTTAGGTGTATTAGAAAGCTGACTATTTTATTTAAAAAGTAATTAAGCTTTTTAAAACTGAGTACGGACTATAAAGTGGCCCCTTGCTTAAGTTCTTCAGTAGGAAATGAACTTGAGAAATATATCATACAAATTTTCTTCGATATTTCATTAAATAAACTTTTAATTATTTAACTTACAATGTACATTTTGCCATTCGCATTTCTTACGACGAACAGAACTAGTTCATTCATTCACCTCTTAGTTTCATCTTTTCCTTACTTATTAGTTTTAAACATTGTATACTACCTTAATGATAACATGACTTTAATTGTTAGGTGGGCACCCTTGCAAGAATCTATTGGGATATCCTAGGATATCCCAAGAACTTCCTGGGATTTCCTGAGATATTTTCTTGGGATATCCCAGGACTTCCTGAAATGAAATTTCAAGACTTTTCAGGAATTTTAGGGAGAGTATTGGAACAGGACTTCCTGGGATATCCCAGGAAATCCTGATCCTAAAAGCATAGGACCAATTGGGACATTTCAGGACTTTTCAGGACTAGTAAACCTGAAATATCCCAGGATTGTCCTGAGAAGTCCCAGGGTTTCAGGACTTTTCAGGACTAGTAAACCTGAAATATCCCAGGATTGTCCTGAGAAGTCCCAGGTTTAAAAAACTTTTCAGGACTTGTTTACATGTAAATTATTTTAATATTGTCCTGTGAACTCCTGGGATGTCCTGGGATATTTCAAGACATACCAAAAAATCAACAAAAAAAAGCCATGGGGATAACATGGACTCTTATCCTTTTAATCTATGAAAAGACAGTATTCATTCTTCCGACTTTTTTCTTCACAGCACATTTGATGGCATTTTTAAAATCAAATTACTTGAAAACAAATTTATTTTCTATTATAAGTACAGTCACTGTTTTGTTCATTGTTATCATCTTCTATTCTCTCAAATTTTCCAAAAAGCCGTCTTGTCTTGTCCAGTTTAAGCTGGTCACATAAATGTATCTTGGCCCTCACTATAGTTTTTTTTTATAAATCAGAGCTGCTGGTCTTTGACAGTAAATCTGAAACAAAACAAAAGTTTTGGATCTAAAGTTTGATAAAAAAAATTAAATACCAAATCTCATGCATTAGTATGTCAGATTTGTTCAAGTCAACATGCTTTTTTCTTTATTTAAATGAGTACATACATGTATATATTTTGTGTATAAATGTACCCTCAGCCTGCCATTAAGGACATTTGATTCATTCATATATCATAGACTTTAAAATATCTCCTGACAATTATTTTTAGCATTTTTCCCCCTACTCAATCATTTATTTAAAATTTGTAAAATTAAACATGTACTAGTATTCCAGAAGTATGTATCTTAATGAATTAAGCAACTTATTTCAGAGATATTGCAGCAAACTGTTTGTGGTATATCTTAATGTGAGTTTTCTCACTGTTCTATGTTTAAGTTTTTTATATTATTATTAAAAGCATACTGATACATGTACCTATATACAATTTAAATATTTTTTCATTATAAGTAATAACAATGTATTGCTAATTCCTTATGATTGTGATGAAACTAAATATTATGTAAACATTCTATAACTGTTTTCTTTACTCTTATTGTAACATGCACATATTCAAAATGGTGGAATCTAATGTATTTGTACTTACCAAAAGATATTATCCAAAATGCATGAAATCATCAAATAAAAGCTGCTTAAAATCAAAGTCATGTCACCAGAAGAAAACATCTGCACTATTAATATAATGTTAAAATATAGATCTGTTGGAACTTAGTTAATTTCATTTATCTGCATTCACTTTGTGTTTAGGATATATTAGACATCTTTGCTTGTTGTCCAAGTTCAAATTCTAATTGTGTCAGGGGTTATTTAAGGAGTTAAATTTCTATTTTCTTTGAAAGGTTTCCTGGTTGAATAAACTAAATTTATCTTGAATATTTGATATATATATTATAATAAAAAAATATCCATTTATTGTTTATTTACCATCTTAATGTTTAAAGTTACAATAGTAATTGCAGAAAATGTATAATTTAGCCATATGTGATCCCCTGCATTTGGCCTCACACTTCCTGTCCAGTGTCTACACTAAAATAAGTATTAACCAGATGGCACATTTATACATTTCATTCACTCTGGCTCACATTTCAAACATAAAGAATTAAAGCCTGAAAATTATTTGTGTGTTCATTTAGATACTTGCAATTATATAATTTAACCTGTTTACATTTAATCTATTATCTTGGGTATTACATCTATGGTTGTATGATCATGTCTTTAATATTGGGCTTTGAAAATAAATAATGTTTAATTAAAAAAATCATGTTGTGTTGTTCATGTTGTTACTCATATTTTGGCTTGGGGCATGTGACATGATTTGTGATATGTGAGTTTTGCATTTTCCAAAATTGTGTTCTAACATTTTTCATCAATATGATCATATACAAGTTGAACTGTGCACAAACAATTCTTGGAACTTAAATTTTAAATGGAATTGTAAATATACTTAAGTGGAATTCAAATTGCAAAAAAAGACTAAGTTTTGAAAAGAAACCCATATCTTTAAAGTCTTGAAATATCCCAGTAATTCCGGTTAATAATCTAAAGTCCTAAGAGTTCTTGAAAAATCAGGATAAACTTGTGTTCATCAAATATTGTAAGTCCTGAAATATCCCTGAAATTCCTGAAACAAATTTAAAGTCTTGGAAATTCCTGAAATATCAGGACAACAGATTTCAGGACTTCATGGGACTTCCTGGGACACTTGAAATTTCAGGATTTACAAAATTACCAGTGCTGGGATTTTTCAGGATATCCCAGGACTTCCTGGGATATCCTGAAAGACAAGATTTTTTCAGGACACCATTTTGCAGGGGCATGATTACCAATTATGGATTCGGTAATTTCCGCTAAAAAAACGGAGTTTCCCGAATAATCTCATCATACATCAACGAAAAACGTATAATGATGTGACCACTTCATATAATGTTGTGAACACTTCATATAATTTGTTGACCACTTCATATAATGTTTTGACCACTTCATATAATGTTGTGACCACTTCATATAATTTGTTGACCACTTCATATAATGTTTTGACCACTTCATATAATGTTGTGACCACTGCATATTATGTTTGGACCACTGCGTATAATGTTGTGAGCACTTAATATAATGTTGTGAGCACTTAATATAATGTTGTGAGCACTGCATATAATGGTGTGAGCACTGCATATATTGGTGTGAGCACTGCATATAATGGTGTGAGCACTGCATATAATGGTGTGAGCACTGCATATATTGACAGGTATTTTTTTGTGAAGTTGAAGTCCAATCAAATTTAAAATTAGCGCATATATGTTCTCTATGATATGATCTTTCTAATTTTAATGCCAAATTAGAATTTTTAACCCAAGTACACAGTCCACTGAACATAGAAAATGAAGTGCGAGTGGGGCATCCGTGTACTATGGACACATTTTTGTTATACCTCTAATGTTATGGGTGTTAAAAAAACTATTCAAGATAGAATGATTACCTTGATATAGGTTCGATGCTCACAAGAAAGCTTTTAAACCAGGTGGTGAAGTTAAAATCATCCTTTTGTAAATCTTACAAACCCCATCATAGTAGGTTGCCCCTTTCACATATGATATGTTTCTAATGTTATAACTATTTCGTTCTTATGTTGTACGTTGTACTGTTATACCACTGTCCCAGGTTAGGGGGAGGGTTGGGATCCCGCTAACATGTTTAACCCCGCCACATTATTTATGTATGTGCCTGTCCCAAGTCAGGAGCCTGTAATTCATTGGTTGTTGTTTGTTTATGTGTTATATATTTGTTTTTCGTTCATTTTTAGCTCACCTGGCCCGAAGGGCCAAGTGAGCTATTCCCATCACTTTGCGTCCGGCGTCCGGCGTCGTCGTCCGTCGTCCGTCGTCCGGCGTCCGTCGTCGTCGTCCGTCGTCGTTAACTTTTACAAAAATCTTCTCCTCTGAAACTACTGGGCCAAATCAAACCAAACTTGGCCACAATCATCATTGGGGTATCTAGTTTAAAAAATGTGTGGCGTGACCCGGTCAACCAACCAAGATGGCCGCCACGGCTAAAAATAGAACATAGGGGTAAAATGCAGTTTTTGGCTTATAACTCAAAAACCAAAGCATTTAGAGCAAATCTGACATGGGGTAAAAATGTTTATCAGGTCAAGATCTATCTGCCCTGAAATTTTCAGATGAATCGGTCAATCGGTTGTTGGGTTGCTGCCCCTGAATTGGTAATTTTGAGGAAATTTTGCTGTTTTTGGTTATTATCTTGAATATTATTATAGATAGAGATAAACTGTAAACAGCAATAATGTTCAGCAAAGTAAGATCTACAAATAAGTCAACATGACCAAAATGGTCAGTTGACCCGTTTAGGAGTTATTGCCCTTTATAGTCAATTTTTAACCATTTTTCATAAATTAAAGTAATCTTTTACAAAAATCTTCTCCTCTGAAACTACTGGGCCAAATTAATTCAAACTTGGCCACAATCATCTTTGGGGTATTTAGTTTAAAAAATGTGTGGCGTGACCTGGTCACCAACCAAGATGGCCGCCACCGCTAAAAATAGAACATAGGGGTAAAATGCAGTTTTTGGCTTATAACTCAAAAAACAAAGCATTTTGAGGAAATCTGACATGGGATAAAATGTTTATCAGGTCAAGATCTATCTTCTCTGAAATTTTCAGATGAATCGGTCAATGGGTTGTTGGGTTGCTGCCCCTGAATTGGTAATTTTGAGGAAATTTTGCTGTTTTTGGTTATTATCTTGAATATTATTATAGATAGAGATAAACTGTAAACAGCAATACTGTTCAGCAAAGTAAGATCTACAAATAAGTCAACATGACCAAAATGGTCAGTTGACCGGTTTAGGAGTTATTGCCCTTTATAGTCAATTTTTAACCATTTTTCGTAAATTAAAGTAATCTTTTACAAAAAGCTTCTCCTCTGAAACTACTGGGTTAAATTAATTCAAACTTGGCCACAATCATCTTTGGGGTATCTTGTTTAAAAAATGTGTGGCGTGATCTGGTCAACCAACCAAGATGGCCGCCACCGCTAAAAATAGAACATAGGGGTAAAATGCAGTTTTTGGCTTATAACTCAAAAACCAAAGCATTTTGAGGAAATCTGACATGGGGATATAAATGTTTATCAGGTCAAGATCTATCTGCCCTGAAATTTTCAGATGAATCGGTCAATCGGTTGTTGGGTTGCTGCCCCTGAATTGGTAATTTTGAGGAAATTTTGCTGTTTTTTGTTATTATCTTGAATATTATTATAGATAGAGATAAATTGTAAACAGCAATAATGTTCAGCAAAGTAAGATCTACAAATAAGTCAGCATGACCAAAATGGTCAGTTGACCCGTTTAGGAGTTATTGCCCTTTATAGTCAATCTTTAACCATTTTTCATAAATCTAAGTAATCTTTTACAAAATCTCCACTGAAACTACTAGGCCACAATCATCTTTGGGGTATCTAGTTTGAAAAATGTGTCCGATGACCTGGCCATTCAACCAAGATGGCCGCCACGGCTAAAAATAGAACATAGGGGTAAAATGCAGTTTCTGGCTTATAACTATATGAAACCAAAGCATCTAGAGCAAATCTGACAAGAAGTTAAATTGTTAATCAAGTCAATATCTATCTGCCCTGAATTTTTCAGATGAATTGGACAACTGGTTGTTGGTAATTTTTAAAGAAATTTTGCCGTTTTTGGTTATCTTGAATACTATTATAGATAGCGATAAACTGTAAACAGCAATAATGTTCAGCAAAGTAAGATCTACAAATAAGTCAACATGACCTAAATGGTCAATTGACCCCTTAAGGAGTTATTGCCCTTTATAGTCAATTTTTAACAATTTTCATTAATTTGGTAAATTTATGTAAATTTTTACCAAATATAGTTCTCTGTTACTAATGGGCAAAGTTCATTATAGATATAATTGTAAGAAGCAGAATCGTTCAGTAAAGTAAGAACTTCAAACACATCACCATCACCAAAATACAATTTTGTCATGAATCCATTTGTGTCCTTTGTTTGATATGCACATAGACCAAGGTGAGCGACACAGGCTCTTTAGAGCCTCTAGTTTTACATAAATAAGGCCGTTAGTTTTCTCGTTTAAATTGTTTTACATTGTCTTATCGGGGCCTTTTATAGCTGACTATGCGGTATGGGCTTTGCTCATTGTTGAAGGCCGTACGGTGACCTATAGTTGTTAATGTTTGTGTCATTTTGGTCTTTTGTGGATAGTTGTCTCATTGGCAATCATACCACATCTTCTTTTTAGCTCACCTGGCCCGAAGGGCCAAGTGAGCTTTTCCCATCACTTTGCGTCCGGCGTCCGTCGTCCGTCGTCCGTCGTCGTTAACTTTTACAAAAATCTTCTCCTCTGAAACTACTGGGCCAAATTAAACCAAACTTGGCCACAATCATCATTGGGGTATCTAGTTTAAAAAATGTGTGGCGTGACCCGGCCAACCAACCAAGATGGCCGCCATGGCTAAAAATAGAACATAGGGGTAAAATGCAGTTTTTGGCTTATAACTCAAAAACCAAAGCATTTAGAGCAAATCTGACATGGGGTAAAATTGTTTATCAGGTCAAGATCTATCTGCCCTGAAATTTTCAGATGAATCGGACAACCCGTTGTTGGGTTGCTGCCCCTGAATTGATAATTTTAAGGAAATTTTGCTGTTTTTGGTTATTATCTTGAATATTATTATAGATAGAGATAAACTGTAAACAGCAATAATGTTCAGCAAAGTAAGATTTACAAATAAGTCAACGTGACCGAAATGGTCAGTTGACCCCTTTAGGAGTTATTGCCCTTTTTAGTCCATTTTTAACCATTTTTCGTAAATCTTAGTTATCTTTTACAAAAATCTTCTCCTCTGAAACTACTGGGACAAATTAATCCAAACTTGACCACAATCATCATTGGGGTATCTTGTTTAAAAAATGTGTGGAGTGACCCGACCAACCAACCAAGATGGCCGCCATGGCTAAAAATAGAACATAGGGGTAAAATGCAGTTTTTGGCTTATAATTCAAAAACCAAAGCATTTAGAGCAAATCTGCCCTGAAATTTTCAGATGAATTGAACAACCCGTTGTTGGGTTGCTGCCCCTGAATTGATAATTTTAAGGAAATTTTGCTGTTTTTGGTTATTATCTTGAATATTATTATAGATAGAGATAAACTGTAAACAGCAATAATGTTCAGCAAAGTAAGATCTACAAATAAGTCAACATGACCAAAATGGTCAGTTGACCCCTTTAGGAGTTATTGCCCTTTATAGTCAATTTTTAACCATTTTTCGTAAATCTTAGTAATCTTTTAGAAAAATCTTTTTCTCTGAAACTACTGGGCCAAATTTAACCAAACTAAGCCATAATTATCATTGGGGTATGTAGTTTAAAAAATGTGTCCGGTGACCCGGCCAACCAACACAGATGGCCGCCATGGCTAAAAATAGAACATAGGGGTAAAATGCAGTTTTTGGCTTATAACTCAAAAACCAAAGCATTTAGAGCAAATCTGACAGGAAGTAAAATTGTTGATCAGGTCACGATCTATCTGCCCTGGAATTTTCAGATGAATCGGATAATTGGTTGTTAGGTTGCTGCCCCTGAATTGGTAATTTTGAGGAAATTTTGCTGTTTTTTTTGTTATCTTGAATATTATTATAGATAGAGATAAACTGTAAACAGCAATAATGTTCAGCAAAGTAAGATCTACAAATAAGTCAACATGACCAAAATGGTCAGTTGACCACTTTAGGAGTTATTGCCCTTTATAGTCAATTTTTAACCATTTTTCGTAAATCTTAGTAATCTTTTAGAAAAATCTTCTCCTCTGAAACTACTGGGCCAAATTTAACCAAACTAAGCCATAATTGGGGTATCTAGTTAAAAAAATGTGTCCGGTAACTCGGCCAACAAACCAAGATGGCCGCCATGGCTAAAAATAGAACATGGGGGTAAAATGCAGTTTTTGGCTTATAACTCAAAAACCAAAGCATTAAGAGGAAATCTGACAGGAAGTAAAATTGTTGATCAGGTCACGATCTATCTTCCCTGGAATTTTCAGATGAATCGGATAATCGGTTGTTAGGTTGCTGCCCCTGAATTGGTAATTTTGAGGAAATTTTGCTGTTTTTTTTGTTATCTTGAATATTATTATAGATAGAGATAAACTGTAAACAGCAATAATGTACAGCAAAGTAAGAACTAAAAATAAGTCACTATGACCAAAATAGTCAACTGACCCCCTAAGGAGTTATTGCCCTTCATAGTCAATTTTTAACAATTTTCTTAAAATTTGAAGATTTTCAATAACATTTTCCACAGAAAGTACTGTTATAGATAGAGATAATTGTAAGCAGCAAGAATGTTAAGTAAAGTAAGATCTACAAACACATCACCATCACCAAAACACAATTTTGTCATGAATCCATCTGTGTCCATTGTTTAATATTCACATAGACCAAGGTGAGCGACACAGGCTCTTTAGAGCCTCTAGTTTATATAATCTTGTTCCCTTTTCACACATGTATATGACCTACCAAATTAGACGTGTGACTGGGTATGTACTTATATAAGTGACACAATGGGTGCTATGTATGGAGCATAATCTTCTTACCCTTACGGAGTACCTGAGATCACCCCATGTTTTTGGTGGGTTTGTGTTATTTTGTGTACTATTGTTTGCCTGTTTGTCTTGTTCTTTTTAAGCCACGGAGTTGTCAGTTTGTTTTCGATTTATGAGTTTGAATGTCACTCTGGTATCTTTTGTCCCTAGCTCTTTAGTTTTTAATGAAATTAAAAATTTGGTGACAATTATTTAGAGCCGAAAACTTGCATCCATTCCTAATGTATTTAAGTTACAAATATAGCAGTAGAGCTAATATAACAAAGATCAATTGTAAATGTCCCTATTGTATTGTGTTTCACACGACTACAGCAAGTCCTCAATAACATAACATTATAACAATGAATAAAAAGGAAAAATATATATGTATATAAACTATATCTACTCGTGAAATCAAAATTGTAAACAGTGGAGCTTGGGCATTACCGCGTTCCTGTTCTGCTGACGGACGTCGCCATGTTGTAATTAATAAGCCATAAGATTCCCTCAATTATTTATCATTTGATCATGTTTATATCGTTGCCAAAAATGGAAACACAGAAAGTAACATTTCTTTTGAAGAATACACCTGTATCATTAATTTTGTCCCAAATCAATTTACACTACGTCATTTTATCCTGTTTTAGAGTAATTTACCATATCCTTATATTATAAATATTTGTTTTTAGTTACTTTATCGTACCAATATTTTTCATTTTTCACAGTTTTAGATTACATATGTAAATGTACTTGGTTGGTATTGTCCTAATAATTGAATTTGAATATAATAATATTTAAATAACAAATATATGATAAATTCGTAACACAGTGTGCAGTTCTCCTAATACGGAATTTATCGGGTCAATAAAATTCATTTCGGCTCTATCTTCCCCTCACCCGACTTTATTTAATCGTCCTAAATATGGATGAAATATTTGCCACTGGACGTTAAGCAACCAACAATCAATCAAATTATCGTACATTTTGTATTAGAACTATTTCACAATATGTAACTAATACCGATTTTTTTTTGCAGCATCAGCTTTCAGAATATTTCCAAATCAGCTTTTACATGGATATTTACAGTTGTTTCTTGGTAAGGAGACTCTTGTTTTAGGGATAATTGTAAAAATACAGTTGAATTTAAAAAAAAAAAGTAACCTGCGAGAATGCGATCCTGCTTTTAAAAAGGCAATAGAAAAAAATGGACAAATGGGTAGATAATTAGGTAATGCATGCAAAAGACAAACTCATAGCGAAAAGAGAATATACAGCATATGTAGTATAAGTAAACTATGATACATTTTTGCAAGCAGAAATGATTTAAGCATGTGTGCAATCTTGTTTATAATTCATTGGATGAGTGGTTAAATGAAAGCTATTATATCCAATCTGAAATATTTAAAGAAAGACTTCAAAAATTAAAATTTAGAATTGAAATTTGGGAATAATGGTAAAGAGACAACTACCCGACCAAAGTGTACACAACAGTAGAAGGCACTCAATGGGTCGTCAACGCAGCCAAAACATCCGGCACCCAGAGGTGTTAATCAGCTGTCCCCTTAATATATTGTGTACAGTGAAATTAAACGCCACACTAAACTCCAAATCATGTAAAGTAAATGAGCTAAAAATAAAATAATAAAATACTATACTATAGACTAACAAATGTCAGAGACTTGGGAAAATGCAGCGGGGTTAAACATTGTTTTGTGATGTTTCAACCCTCCCCCTATAGCTCAAGCCAATTTAAGATTAATAAAAAAAAAACACATAGCATGACGCACATTAAAACTCAGTTAAAAAGAAGTCTGAGTCCAAATTGAATGTTAATACATGTTTAGAACACAATGGATTATGCTTATTTTATCTGGGTATATGTTTGTCAACTAACATTTTCTTTTTACTTAATTAAATTTCAGGCTATATCCATATTGAAGATATCTGATGCTGTGTTTAGCTTTCAGTGTCCTGTTCAGTCACACTGGAAACATAGAGCTGACAATATTTGTGGCTCTAACAGCAGTTACTTTTGCTTATATGATAAGAATAATAAAACATTTGTGGAATTTTGTAGAGATCATCCCGATTTTGAAGCACGAGGTAATACTAATTATTTTCTAAATACATACCAACTTAACTGTCTATGTCTTTAAAATAGCTAAGAGGGTCGTAATGGGTGTACCTTCATGACGAAAAAAAGGTAAAAATTCTTGCCAAATGACGTTAACGGTAGTTTTTGGTGTATGACGATACAATGTACACTTTTTAGCTCACCTGGCCCGAAGGGCCAAGTGAGCTTTTCTCATCACTTGGCGTCCGTCGTCCGTCGTCGTCCGTCGTCCGTCGTCGTCGTCGTCCGTCGTCGTTAACTTTTACAAAAATCTTCTCCTCTGAAACTACTGGGCCAAATCAAACCAAACTTGGCCACAATCATCATTGGGGTATCTAGTTTAAAAAATGTGTGGCGTGACCCGGTCAACCAACCAAGATGGCCGCCACGGCTAAAAATAGAACATAGGGGTAAAATGCAGTTTTTGGCTTATAACTCAAAAACCAAAGCATTTAGAGCAAATCTGACATGGGGTAAAAATGTTTATCAGGTCAAGATCTATCTGCCCTGAAATTTTCAGATGAATCGGTCAATCGGTTGTTGGGTTGCTGCCCCTGAATTGGTAATTTTGAGGAAATTTTGCTGTTTTTGGTTATTATCTTGAATATTATTATAGATAGAGATAAACTGTAAACAGCAATAATGTTCAGCAAAGTAAGATCTACAAATAAGTCAACATGACCAAAATGGTCAGTTGACCCGTTTAGGAGTTATTGCCCTTTATAGTCAATTTTTAACCATTTTTCGTTAATTAAAGTAATCTTTTACAAAAATCTTCTCCTCTGAAACTACTTGGCCAAATTAATCCAAACTTGGCCACAATCATCTTTGGGGTATCTAGTTTAAAAAATGTGTGGCGTGACCTGGTCAACCAACCAAGATGGCCGCCACGGCTAAAAATAGAACAAAGGGATAAAATGCAGTTTTTGGCTTATAACTCAAAAACCAAAGCATTTTGAGGAAATCTGACGGGATAAAAATGTTTATCAGGTCAAGATCTATCTGCCCTGAAATTTTCAGATGAATCAGTCAATCGGTTGTTGGGTTGCTGCCCCTGAATTGGTAATTTTGAGGAAATTTTGCTGTTTTTGGTTATTATCTTGAATATTATTATAGATAGAGATAAACTGTAAACAGCAATAATGTTCAGCAAAGTAAGATCTACAAATAAGTCAACATGACCAAAATGGTCAGTTGACCCGTTTAGGAGTTATTGCCCTTTATAGTCAATTTTAACCATTTTTAGCTCACCTGGCCCGAAGGGCCAAGTGAGCTTTTCCCATCACTTGGCGTCCGGCGTCCGTCGTCGTCGTCGTCGTCCGTCGTCGTTAACTTTTACAAAAATCTTCTCCTCTGAAACTACTGGGCCAAATTAAACCAAACTTGGCCACAATCATCATTGGGGTATCTAGTTTAAAAAATGTGTGGCGTGACCTGGCCAACCAGCCAAGATGGCCGCCATGGCTAGAAATAGAACATAGGGGTAAAATGCAGTTTTTGGCTTATAACTCAAAAACCAAAGCATTTAGAGCAAATCTGACAGGGATAAAATTGTTTATCAGGTCAAGATCTATCTGCCCTCAAATTTTCAGATGAATCCGACAACCCGTTATTGGGTTGCTGCCCCTGAACTGGTAATTTTAGGGAATTTTTGCTGTTTTTGGCTATTATCTTGAATATTATTATAGATAGAGATAAACTGTAAACTGCAATAATGTTCAGCAAAGTAAGATTTACAAATAAGTCAACATGACCAAAATGGTCAGTTGACCCCTTTAGGAGTTATTGACCTTTATAGTCAATTTTTAACCATTTTTCGTAAATCTTAGTAATCTTTTACAAAAACTTCTCCTCTGAAACCACTGGGCTAAATTAATCCAAACTTGGCCACAATCATCTTTTGGATATCTAGTTTAAAAAATGTGTGGCGTGACCCCGCCAACCAACCAAGATGGCCTCCATGGCTAAAAATAGAACATAGGGATAAAATGCAGTTTTTGGCTTATAACTCAAAAACCAAAGCATTTAGAGCAAATCTGACATGCAGTAAAAGTGTTTATCAGGTCAAGATCTATCTGTCCTGAAATTTTCAGATGAATCGGACAACCTATTGTTGGGTTGCTGCCCTTGAATTGGTAATTTTTAGGAAATTTTGCTGTTTTTGGTTATTATCTTGAATATTATTATAGATAGAGATAAACTGTAAACGGCAATAATGTTCAGCAAAGTAAGATTTACAAATAAGTTAGCGTGACCAAAATGGTCAGTTGACCCCTTTAGGAGTTTTTGCCCTTTATAGTTAATTTTTAACATTTTTCATAAATTTTTGTAAATTTTTAGAAAATATTTTCCACTGTAATTACTGGGCCAAGTTCATTATAGATATTATTGTAGCAACAAGAATGTTCAGTAAAGTAAGATCTACAAACACATCACTATCACCAAAACACAATTATGTCATGAATTTATCCGTGTCCATTGTTTAATATGCACAAGACCAAGGTGAGCGACACAGGCTCTTTAGAGCCTCTAGTTCATAAATTAAATTAATCTTTTACAAAAATCTTCTCCTCTGAAACTACTGGGCCAAATTAATCCAAACTTGGCCACAATCATCTTTGGGGTATCTAGTTTAAAAAATGTGTGGCGTGACCTGGTCAACCAACCAAGATGGCCGCCACCGCTAAAAATAGAACATAGGGGTAAAATGCAGTTTTTGGCTTATAACTCAAAAACCAAAGCATTTTGAGGAAATCTGACATGGGATAAAAATGTTTATCAGGTCAAGATCTATCTGCCCTGAAATTTTCAGATGAATCGGTCAATCGGTTGTTGGGTTGCTGCCCCTGAATTGGTAATTTTGAGGAAATTTTGCTGTTTTTGGTTATTATCTTGAATATTATTATAGATAGAGATAAATTGTAAACAGCAATAATGTTCAGCAAAGTAAGATCTACAAATAAGTCAACATGACCAAAATGGTCAGTTGACCCCTTTAGGAGTTATTGCCCTTTATAGTCAATCTTTAACCATTTTTCATAAATCTAAGTAATCTTTTACAAAATCTCCACTGAAACTACTAGGCCACAATCATCTTTGGGGTATCTAGTTTGAAAAATGTGTCCGATGACCTGGCCATTCAACCAAGATGGCCACCACGGCTAAAAATAGAACATAGGGGTAAAATGCAGTTTTTGGCTTATAACTATGAATTCAAAGCATCTAGAGCAAATCTGACAAGAAGTTAAATTGTTAATCAAGTCAATATCTATCTGCCCTGAATTTTTCAGATGAATTGGACAACTGGTTGTTGGGTTGCTGCCCTCCAATTGGTAATTTTTAAAGAAATTTTGCCGTTTTTGGTTATCTTGAATACTATTATAGATAGCGATAAACTGTAAACAGCAATAATGTTCAGCAAAGTAAGATCTACAAATAAGTCAACATGACCTAAATGGTCAATTGACCCCTTAAGGAGTTATTGCCTTTTATAGTCAATTTTTAACAATTTTCATTAATTTGGTAAATATATGTAAATTTTTACCAAATATAGTTCTCTGTTACTAATGGGCAAAGTTCATTATAGATATAATTGTAAGAAGCAAAATCGTTCAGTAAAGTTAGAACTTCAAACACATCACCATCACCAAAATACAATTTTGTCATGAATCCATTTGTGTCCTTTGTTTAATATGCACATACACCAAGGTGAGCGACACGGGCTCTTTAGAGCCTCTAGTTTTCTAAACACTTTCAGATATTGGGCTGATTTTTGGTATGTGAGTTAACCATGATGAGTTACAGATCAAGTTTAAGTTTCCTTCTGCTCCACTAATTTTTGCTGAAATTACAGGCTTTGGACTTTGATAAATTGTTGAAAATCACAGTTATACAGACTTTTTTTCTAAACACTTTCAGATATTGGGCTGATTTTTGTCGAGCCTGCAACTTTTGTTGCAGAAAGCTCGACATAGGGATAGTGATCCGGCGGCGGCGGCGGCGGCGGCGGTGTTAGCTCACTTCTTAAAAGCTTTATATTTTAGAAGGTGGAAGACCTGGATGCTTCATACTTTGTATATAGATGCCTCATGTTACGAAGTTTCCGTCAGTCACATGTCCAATGTCCTTGACCTCATTTTCATGGTTCAGTGACCACTTGAAAAAAAAGTTCAGATTTTTTGTAATGTTGAGTTCTCTCTTATTATAAGTAATAGGATAACTATATTTGGTATGTGCGTACCTTGCAAGGTCCTCTTGCCCGTCAGACAGTTTTCACTTGACCTCGACCTCATTTCATGGCTCAGTGAACAAGGTTAAGTTTTGGTGGTCAAGTCCATATCTCAGATACTATAAGCAATAGGGCTAGTATATTCGGTGTATGGAAGGACTGTAAGGTGTACATGACCAACTGGCAGGTGTCATCTGACCTTGACCTCATTTTCATGGTTCAGTGGTTATAGTTAAGTTTTTGTGTTTTGGTCTGTGTTTCTCATTCTTTATGCAATAGGTCTACTATATTTGTTGTATGGAATGATTGTAAGGTGAACATGTCTAACGGACAGATGTCATCTGACCTTGACCTCATTTTCATGGTTCAGTGGTCAAAGTTAAGTTTTTCAGTTTTGGTCTTTTTATCTGATACTATACGCCATAGGTCAACTATATTTAGTGTATGGAAATATTTTATGATTTATATATTAGTCGTGCAGGTTTTATTTGACCTTGACCTCATTTTCACGGTTCATTGCTCAGTGTTAAGTTTTTGTGTTTTAGTCTATTTTTCTTAAACTATAAGTATTAGGTCAACTATATTTGTTTTATGGAAACATTGTTAGCTGTACATGTCAGCCTGGCATGGTTCATCTGACCTTGACCTCATTTTCATGGTTCATTGGTCTTTGTTTAGTTATCTTGGTTAATGTAATGTTTATGTGACAGTTGTAATAAAGCTTTATACTTAGGACTATCAACATAATATCAATGATTAGTAAAGAAGGCGAGACATTTCAGTGTGTGCACTCTTGTTGGTATGTGAGTTAACCATGATGAGTTACAGATCAAGTTTAAGTTTCCTTCTGCTCCACTAATTTTTGCTGAAATAACAGGCTTTGGACTTTGATAAATTATTGAAAATCACAGTTATACATATTTTTAGCTCACCTGGCCTAAAAGGCCAAGTGAGCTTTTCTCATCACTTGGCGTCCGTCGTCTGTCGTCGTCCGTCGTCGTCGTTAACTTTTACAAAAATCTTCTCCTCTGAAACTACTGGGCCAAATTAAACCAAACTTGGCCACAATCATCATTGGAGTATCTAGTTTAAAAAATGTGTCCGGTGACCTGGCCAACCATCCAAGATGGCCGCCATGGCTAAAAATAGAACATAGGGGTAAAATGCAGTTTTTGGTTTATAACTCAAAAACCAAAGCATTTAGAGCAAATCTGACATGGGGTAGAATTGTTAAACAGGTGAAGATCTATCTGCCCTGAAATTTTCAGATGAATCGGATAACCCGTTGTTGGGTTGCTGCCCCTGAATTAGTAATTTTAAGGAAATTTTGCTGTTTTTGGTTATTATCTTGAATATTATTATAGATAGAGATAAACAGTAAACAGCAATAATGTTCAGCAAAGTAAGATTTACAAATAAGTCAACATGACTGAAATGGTCAGTTGACCCCTTTAGGAGTTATTGCCCTTTATAGTCAATTTTTAACCATTTTTCATAAATCTTAGTAATATTTTACAAAAATCTTCTCCTCTGAAACTACTGGGCCAAATTAATCCAAACTTGGCCACAATCATCTTTTGGGTTAGTAGTTTGAAAAATGTGTCCGGTGACCAGGCCATCAAACCAAGATGGCCGCCATGGCTAAAAATAGAACATGGGGTAAAATGCAGTTTTTGGCTTATAACTCAAAACCCAAAGCATTAAGAGCAAATCTGACATTGGGGGAAAATTGTTTATTAGTTCAAGATCTATCTGCCCTGAAATTTTCAGATGAATCGGACACCCCGTTGTTGGGTTGCTGCCCCTGAATTAGTAATTTTAAGGAAATTTTGCTCTTTTTGGTTATTATCTTGAATATTATTATAGATAGAGATAAACTATAAACAGCAATAATGTTCACCAAAGTAAGATTTACAAATAAGTCAACATGACTGAAATGGTCAGTTGACCCCTTTAGGAGTTATTGCCCTTTATAGTCAATTTTTAACCATTTTTCGTAAATCTTAGTAATCTTTTACAAATATCTTCTCCTCTGAAACTACTTGTCCAAATTAATCCAAACTTGGCCACAATCATCTTTTGGGTTAGTAGTTTGAAAAATGTGTCCGGTGACCCGGCCATCCAACCAAGATGGCCACCATGGCTAAAAATAGAACATGGGGTAAAATGCAGTTTTTGGCTTATAACTCAAAACCCAAAGCATTTAGAGCAAATCTGACATTGGTAAAATTGTTTATCAGGTCAACATTTATCTGCTTTGAAATTTTTAGATGAATCGGACAACCCGTTGTTGGGTTGCTGACCCTGAATTGTTAGTTTTAAGGAAATTTTGCTGTTTTTGGTCATTTATAATGTTGAACATTATTATTGATAGAGATAAACTGTAAACAACAATAATGTTCAGCAAAGTAAGATTTACAAATAAGTCTACATGACCGAAATGGTCAATTGACCCCCTTAGGAGTTATTGTTCTTTATAGTCAATTTTTAACAATTTTCATAAATTTTTACTAACATTTTCCACTGAAACTAATGGGCCAAGTTCATTATAGATAGAGATAATTTTAAGCAGCAAGAATGTTCAGTAAAGTAAGATGTACAAACACATCACAACACCAAAACACAATTTTGTCATGAATCCATCTGCTTCCTTTAATATTCACATAGACCAAGGTGAGCGACACAGGCTCTTTAGAGCCTCTAGTTTTTTTATACGATAAAAACATCGACTGATTTTGACGAATGACGTTATTTTTTTCTGAAAAAAAACCCGGTAACGATAACTATTGAGACCTCTGACGAATCACGGTAAAAAAATTACCAATTTGACGTTACATGTAATAATAGCCGAAAATGACCGTTAAAGCGCATTACTACCTCCAGCTACATGTAACAGTACATTCACTGACATACTCTAAAAAATGTTCTAACATCTAAAATAAAAGGTCACCAGCAAATGGTTCAGAAATTAAAGGATGTTGATATTTTGTTAGGGTCATAAAGGTCATGAAGGTTGGGCTAAATGGTCAATCTAATTCTATAATAATAGAGTGACATTCAATAATAGTCGTAATTGAGTTTTTAAGAAAATTGTTCATAAATTTCCAAATAATTCTAATATTTCTATATAAGAACATTTATACAATTGAAAGACAAAATTAAATTTAAAACTGAAATTCCATGTATTTGCTTTAACATCCTCTTTTCTCTTAATAGTGATTAAACTACCAGGCTTATGATTTAATACGCCAGACGCGCGTTTCGTCTACATAAGACTCATCCGTGACGCTCAGATCAAAATAGTTAGAAAGCCAAACAAGTACAAAGTTGAAGAGCATTGCTAACCCAAATAAAAAAAAAAGTTGTGCCAAATAAGAAAGGATAATAAAATCCTTAGTATCTAAATCGCTTCAGGTTAAAGTGTTTGGTTAAGGTAGCTTTTAATGAAGTTGACGTCCTATATTATCGACTTGAAACTTAGTTAACAGATGTTCCCTCTGATATGATCCTTCTTATTTTAATGTCAAATTAGAGTTTTTACTCCAATTTCAACTTGGTATTCATAAAACAACGGTATGGCTAATCCTGATTGGTCCATATGTGTACCCGTTATTTTTTTTAATGATATACTTCTTGCACTCTGCATTAAGTCAAAGGCAAAAGGATATATTTTTCCTTAGCCCTAAAGGAACACAGATTTAGCACCTATATTGTTTTGACCAAAACGTACTGTCCAATTATAGCAGTTTCGCTTAAAAGATCAACTTTTTAAAGTCTGTATCTTGATAAAGGCTTTCCTTTTTTCCAATGCGGAAATAAATTGTTTATTGCAATTTGTTATATCATTCTGTAGTTTATGCCTGTTGCCCCTCTTCTATTTTATCCAGCAAGATGATTGGTACAATTTATGAACTACCGTTTTTTGTCGAGCCTGCAAATTTTCAGAAAGCTCGACACAGGGATAGTGATCCGGTGGAAGCGGAAGCAGCGTTAGCTAACTTCTTAAAAGCTTCATATTTAGGAAGGTAAAAGACCTCGATGCTTCATACATTGTATAATTATACATGTATATGTATCGTTACGAAGTTTTCGTCTCTGTCACATGTCCACATTTTCATGGTTCAGTATCTACTTGAAAAAAAAAGATTGTTTGTAATGTTAATTTCTCTCTAATTGTGAGTAATAGGATAACCATATTTAGTATGTGCCAACCTTGCAAGTTCTCATGCCTGTCAGTCAGTTTTCACTTGACTTCGATTTCATGGATCAGTGAGTGAACACGGTTAAGGTGGTACCTAACACTTTCACAAAAATTAATTTGGCTCGTTTAAATTTCATAAATTTTTAACAATGTATTTACTTTGACCATTTAACAAAAATATAAAAATTTCAAAAAAATGGAACCAACCGTTTAGTCAGAAAAATTACACTGGTTATATAGCAGTTTGACAAACACCAATTTTAATCATTGAGAAGCTTAATATTCCCTTTACAACACAACGTAATTAAAACGTTTAGCTGACTTTACAGAGTTATCTCCCTGTAGTGTTAGGTACCACCTTAAGTGTTGGTGGTCAAGTCCATATCTCGGATAATATAAGCAATAGGTCTAGTATATTGAGTGTATGGAAGGACTATAAGGTGTACATGCCTAACTGGCAGGTGTCATCTGCCCTTGACCTCATGTTCCTGGTTCAGTGGTTATAGCAGTTAAGTCTGTTTCTTAGAAACTATAAGCAATCGGTCAACTATATTAAGTGTTTTTGAACGATTGTAAGATTTATATGTATTTCTTGTTTGGTTTATATGACCTTGATATCATTCTTCTGGAACATGTTAAGTTAACGTGATAGTTGCAGTAAAGCTTTATATTTACACCATCAACATAAAATCAATTAATGTGTGCACTCTTGTTGTAAGATAGCTTAAGTAACTGAAAAAAAATATGTGACATTAAAACAACAATTGATAAAAAGGGACTACTTTTCCATAACACCTGTCAGGGTTGGCAAATCATTACCTGCCCGGGAAACCCATATCACATGTGGTTCAAGATATTATTTTTGTTTCTCATATATTATGATTATTGTATTTGTACAATTGTTTTCCAGTAAATTTGTATTTGATGGTAAAATATTTTTATTTGCACTCAGGAAAAAAAATAATAGTTGAAGGATCAACTCAAGGAACACTTCAAGGTGCTAAATGTAGTAGTGATTTCTACCAACCTTTTAAATTCGTGACTGATGGAAGCTATGGCTGTGTTTTAACAAAATCTTACTGCAACGAAGAAGGACAAGTTGTTTATGGAAACATTACCACGATAAATGATACATTATGCCGCTGTGACTATACAAGAGGATATAATTTTACTATACCACCAAACCAAGCACGTTATTGTGTACCTTCTGAAGAAGATTGTTCCTGTCATCTTAAGATATGTCCACCTAACTATAATTTGTCACAAGGTACGTAGGTTATATAAACTGCTAAGTTTAAAAGAGCATTTTCGCCTGATATTTCGACACAATTCACAGAGGATGACTTGAAGATATGTTGAACATATTCACATGCTTTTGAGTCAGCTTTCTCAATCTCATTTGTTAGACATGATAAAGAAAACGGGGAAAAGGTGCTCGATTGCTATAACGAGGGCATAATTTTGAACTTTGGCTATTTTCCTTTAAAAAATTGTAACTATAATATTATAAAACTATCATGTATATTTTAAAACTAGTTGATTTACATAGTGTAAATTAATGTACATGTATGTAAAGATCACAACTCAAATGCCTTATTTTGGGCATATGAACAATTATTAATTTACTTCACTTACTTTTAATTTAACCGCCATTTTATTATTTGCTGTTGTAAGCTTTATCTTGAATACAAACAAATAATAATGAACTGAAATGTTTAAAAGTTTTGTGATGTTTTTTTGGGGGAGGGGGAGGGAAATATCAACAAAATAATTAACGTCTGTCTTTGACATAAGGTTTGTCCCAATATGGGCGTTCTATGCAAATTGTTTTATTAATTTGCAGAAACTGGTAAATACAAGTTTGTGCTTTAAAAGCTTTAAAAGCATGACTGTATCATCTACTTATAGTTTTTTTAGGCAGTTAAGCTGCCTTATGCGAGCACCCTGGATTTGGGTTCCCCCCTGGGAATTTTTGAAAAAGTGCCATTGCTCTGATCTGGCAGGTCTGGAAGATTCTTTATAACTAATTAGACATTTATTTCACACTTTTTGTTATGAAAAACAATAAATATAAGGAAGATTACCTTAAATGATCGTCGATTTTCCCAAAACAATTGATGTTCCCCATTTGAAAAAGTGCTAATTAAAAAGTTAAGCATAGCTTTTTATCGTCTGTGCTTTTGATGAAGATGTAAGTGAACTATTGTAAGAATAATTTCATCGCCGAAAATGCTTGTAATGAAGGCATTAAAATTTGCCAAATGGCATGAATGGCGCATGGATATTATTTTGCGGCTCTGTGTTATAGCGCGCTAGCTAGTACGTATAGTCTCAGCTATTTTTAATCAGTGACGCCGTAGAATTTGGTGGATTCCATCCTACTAAAGGTAAATATTTAAAAGCATTGTCTTACTTCCTCTCTGTATAAGTCTTGAATTTGTAAGAATATTTGATTATTTTATTTCTACATTGTACGAAGATATGTATTTTATTTAATTATTTAATGCAAGCTGATGTTATTATTTGTCATCGTGTAAACCCCCAAACATTATACTCGACCAGGACCATTGCAATTTCAATCGGGACCTCATTTGCATGTAACGTATTTATAGATTTTGTCGATGTCAATTAAGGTCATTTCAAGATGGTTTCCTTTATCGGGTTTTAGTTAAGGCTTTGGTGTTATAGGATGCTACATGTGCTTTGATATAGCCAAAGGCGCTTCAAACAATATTAAGATTAAGTACGTTATCAATAATTTGCTAAAGGACAGAATTATTTCACTTCAAAAGCCGTAATTGATTTGGATTTACAAGCACTTTTCATTTTCCGGAAATGTAAACACATCTTTTTCCGATGTTTCTTTCTGTGATTTTTTCATATTTAAACACTCGTGAAGTTTTCATGAATCAGAACTTTGCGTTTTCTTCAGTAACTTGATACAGGTAAACCACTTTTCTATGAAATTACTGTTTAAATAACTCGCATGGTACGAAAAGAAGCCCTATAGAAGGTAACGTTGTGCCTTACGAAGTTTTTTGACGCATATTAAAGTAGACATTAAACATGTTTAACGTTTCAAATTGATATCGAATTATGTGTTAATGCAGAATTGATTTATTTAAGAAATTAAGAATGTAGAAATATTAAAAAAAGATGGACAAAATATTTGTATTAAATTTGTTGGAATTTTTGTCTTGCCAAAGATGACAGAGTCAAAAAGAGAGGCATATAATATATAGTTGTGTTGTTTTGTCAGCATCAACAATGTATTACAAAAATGTAGTTTGTGATTGTTTGATTAGGTCTAGTATATGGGAGGTCAATGATATTTGGTAAGCAGTTGTGTTAGCATAGGTATATCTAATTACCATAATATTTAGACCACCCCCTTTGTCATGGTCTATTGACTCTAAAACTTAGTTTACATGCATGTATTAGTTTTTGATTAGGTCAGTTATTGAGGAACCACTAGTGAACGGTCAATGATATTTGGTGTGCAGTTGGATAAACTTTGTCACTTTTAATTTCTATTGAGGATATTTGGCCCTGCCCCCTCAATTATTCTCTTTTTACTTGGAAACTTATGTTACTTTGAAATTTCATTTATTATTGAAACCAATCGTCGTAAGTACATGATGATTGCCATGCAGGTGAAGAAGCATTAGTACTTCTCAGTTCCATAGAGGATATTTGGTCCATACCCCGCTTGGTCATATGCATGATCTATTGACTTTGAACTTTTAACTAGTTTACTTGAATAAGTTTGTGATTATTATACTTATGTTAGTTTAAGGTACCAGTAATCTTAAGTCAAAGCCATTTGGTATGCAAACATGTTGGTATTTAAAAGTTTCATTTCCATGGATATTATATAACCCCACCCTCTCATTATTGTTCATTGAATGACTTAGAAATTAGATATGTGTTAAGTAGATATAGAAAGATGTGGTGTGAGTGCCGATGACACAACTCTCCATCCAAATAACAATTAAAAAAAAAAAACCATTATAGGTAAATGTAGGGCCTTCAACACGGAGCCTTGGCTCACACCGAACAACAAGCTATAATGGGCCCAGAAATTACTAGTGTAAAACCATTCAAACTAGAAAACCAAAGGTTTGTTCAAAGAGGACAACTTATGAAAAGTCAATGATATTTAGTTAGCAGTTGTATATTCCTCCATGCAGCTTGTAACTATTAGCAAAACCTACATGTATACTGCATAGTAAGCTTTAAAAGACCAGGAATTACAAATGTAAAACAATAAAAACTAAAGCAGCCTGATTTATGTACAAAACAATTATGAAAAATGGATATGATATACAGCAACAATTAACAAATTACTGGGTCCTCAATATGGACAGGCACAAACTTTCCCTGTCCATGGGACAGTGAACAGTATGTGCATAATCACAGATATTAAATATTAAAAAAAATAATTGGACATAACCTTTGAAAGTGGCGGGATTGGATAGTGAAAATTTTAGGGTACAAATATTATTCAATACTTGAGAAATAGCCGAGCCAACAATATTCGTCTTAACTTCTGCCAAGTTTGCCTCTGCTTTTTTTTTACTTAACTGCCTACAGCGCCTTTTGTGCTTTGATTTTGTCTTGCCTTCAGGGCGTACATGTAGTTTAAAAGGGAGTTATATGTATGCTGTTTCCGGCGGCTGAAGCGGAAATTGTGTTTCCTTGGCTGCCGCCTCAGTTATTGTCTATTGTTTTTGAATCTTTGCTTCGTTTACATATATTAGTTTGTGATTTATAGATTAGCGGTAGGTCATTTACGGGAACCCGCTAGTGGAAGGTCAATGACATTTGGTATGCAGTTGTATTCACATACTTAATTTGGTACATCGCATAACCATACCGATTATTTGGCCATACTCCCTCAATTATGGTCTACTTTGAAATTTTAAAAAAATTATATGTATTAGTTTTTGTTCAGATTTGTTTAAAGAAAACTACTGATGATAAGTCAATAGTATTTGGTATACAGGTGTATTAGCATTGGTACATCTTATTTCCATTTATATTGTGTAATCATGAACCTTCAATCATGGTTGAATTGACTTAAACTTACATGTTAGACTGTTGCTATTTTAATTTCAAAATTTGCATTATCGCAAATACAAAAAGGCTAGACATACCTCTGTATTAACAGTTTATTTATGTAATATTTTCAGATTATGAGTGTATAAAAGTGACAGAAAGGAATACAAGCTTTAACTGCACATCAATACATTCTGTTGTGTAAGTATTTATTGTTTCTAACTGTATAAGCTATGGACTCATAAGGATTACTTTCCTTGGTCATGTAAGTCTTTCGCAGTAGTCATCAACTGCATTTACCCTTTAGTCTATCCAGACCATTTTAAAGAAAATAACTAAACTTTTCTCATCCTTACTCTTCTGTACCACCTTAGATCATCCTAGTGCCTTTTGTTAGCTATTATTCATGTGTTTCTTTGTCTAATATGTTCTCTTATTTATTTGTATTGTAGTCCTGTAATATTATGTTGTCATTTTAATGTTATATTTAATATTAATTGCCATTACAGTGCGAGGTTTGGCATGCCACAATACCAGGTTCATGAACCCACCATTTTTTGTCGAGCCTTCGACTTTAGTCGAAAAAGCGAGACTAAGCGATCCTACATTCCGTCGTCGTCGTCGTCGTCGTCGTCGTCGGCGGCGTCCACAGATATTCACTCTGTGGTTAAAGTTTTTGAAATTTTAATAACTTTCTTAAACTATACTGAATTTCTACCAAACTTGGACAGAAGCTTGTTTATGATCATAAGAAAGTATCCAGAAGTAAATTTTGTAAAAATAAAATTCCATTTTTTCCGTATTTTACTTATAAATGGACTTAGTTTTTCTGCGAGGAAACATTACATTCACTCTGTGGTTAAAGTTTTTAAAATTTTAATAATTTTCATAAACTATCCTTGATTTGTACCAAACTTGGACAGAAGCTTGTTTATGATCATAAGATAGTATCAAGAAGAAAATTTTGTAAAAATAAATTTCCACTTTTCCGTATTTTACTTATAAATGGACTTAGTTTTTCTGCGAGGAAACATTACATTCACTCTGTGGTTAAAGTTTTTAAAATTTTAATAACTTTCATAAACTATCCTTGATTTGTACCAAACTTGGACAGAAGCTTGTTTATGATCATAAGATAGTATCAAGAAGAAAATTTTGTAAAAATAAATTTCCACTTTTCCGTATTTTACTTATAAATGGACTTAGTTTTTTTGCCAGAAACAAAACATTCACTCTGTGGTTTAAGTTTTTAAAATTTTTATAATGTTCTTAAACCATCCTGGATTTCTACCAAACTTAGACAAAAGCTTGTTTCTGATCATAAGATATTATTCAGAAGTAAATTTTGTAAAAAAAAAATCACTTTTTCCGTATTTTACTTATAAATGGACTTAGTTTTTCTTCCAGTTAACATTACATACAGTCTGCAGTTAAAGTTTATAAAACATTTATTAGATTCATAAACTATCCTGGATTTTTTACCAAACTTGGAAGCTTCTTTCAATCAAAAGACAGTATCGAGAGGGAAATTTTTATTGATGTTTTTCCTCATTTTTGTTATACAACCGCAAAATTTGAAAAATTTTTCGTCGTATATTGCTATCACGTTGGCGTCGTCGTCTGCGTCATCGTCGTCGTCTGCGTCGTCGTCGTCGTCCGAATACTTTTAGTTTTCGCACTCTAACTTTAGTAAAAGTGAATGGAAATCTATGAAATTTTAACACAAGGTTTATGACCACAAAAGGAAGGTTGGTATTGATTTTGGGAGTTTTGGTCCCAACATTTTAGGAATTAGGGGCCAAAAAGGGCCCAAATAAGCATTTTCTTGGTTTTCGCACTATAACTTTAGTTTAAGTTAATAGAAATCTATGAAATTTTGACACAAGGTTTATGACCACAAAAGAACGGTTGGGATTGATTTTGGGAGTTTTGGTTTCAACAGTTTAGGAATTAGGGGCCAAAAAAGGGCCCAAATAAGCATTATTCTTGGTTTTCGCACAATAACTTTAGTTTAAGTAAATAGAAATCAATGAAATTTAAACACAATGTTAATGACTACAAAAGGAAGGTTGGTTTTGATTTTGGGAGTTTAGGTCCCAACAGTTTAGGAATTAGGGGCCAAAAAGGGACCCAAATAATCATTTTTCTTGGTTTTCGCACCATAACGTTAGTATAAGTAAATAGAAATCTATGAAATTTAAACACAAGGTTTATGACCATAAAAGGAAGGTTGGTATTGATTTTGGGAGTTTTGGTCCCAACAGAATAAGGGGCCCAAAGGGTCCAAAATTAAACTTTGTTTGATTTCATCAAAATTGAATAATTGGGGTTCTTTGATATGCCGAATCTAACTGTCATGACTGTGTATGTAGATTCTTAACTTTTGGTCCCGTTTTCAAATTGGTCTACATTAAGGTCCAAAGGGTCCAAAATTAAACTTAGTTTGATTTTGACAAAAAATGAATCAGTTAGGTTCTTTGATATGCTGAATCTAAAAATGTACTTAGATTCTTGATTATTGGCCCAGTTTTCAAGTTGGTCCAAATCGGGGTCCAAAATTAAACTTTGTTTGATTTCATCAAAAATTGAATAAATGGGGTTCTTTGATATACCAAATCTAACTGTGTATGTAGATTCTTCATTTTTGGTCCTGTTTTCAAATTGGTCTACACTAAAGTCCAAAGGGTCCAAAATTAAACTTAGTCTGATTTTAACAAAAATTGAAATCTTGGGGTTCTTTGATATGCTGAATCCAAAAATGTACTTAGATTTTTTATTATGGGCCCAGTTTTCAAGTTGGTCCAAATCAGGATCCAAAATTATTATATTAAGTATTGTGCAATAGCAAGTCTTTTCAATTGCACAGTATTGCGCAATGGTAAGAAATATCTAATTGCACAATATTGTGAAATAGCAAATTTTTTTTAATTAGAGTTATCTTTCTTTGTCCAGAATAGTAAGCAAGAAATATCTAATTGCAAAATATTGTGCAATAGCAAGATTTTTTTTTAATTGGAGTTATCTTTCTTTGTCCAGAATCAACTTAAATCTTTGTTATATACAATATACAATGTATATTCACTTTTTACTACCAACTGATAAATTAAAATAATCTTTACCATTCAGTGATAACAAGCAGTTTTTTTACATCTTAATATTTTATGATGTATTTAAATGAGTAGTTATTGTTGCAAACTCCATTAGAAATTTTAATTGAGATTAGTTTTGGAATAAGGGAAAGGGGGATGTGATTAAAAAAATTGGGTTCAATTTTTCTCATTTGAAATTTCATAAATAAAAAAGAAAAGTTCTTCAAACATTTTTTTGAGAGGATTAATATTCAACAGCATAGTGAATTGCTCTAAGAGAAAACAAAAATTTTAAGTTCATTAGAACACATTCATTCTGTGTCAGAAACCTATGCTGTGTCAACTATTTAATCACAATCCAAATTTAGAGCTGAATCCAGCTTGAATGTTGTGTCCATACTTGCCCCAACCGTTCAGGGTTCAACCTCTGCGGTCGTATAAAGCTACGCCCTGCGGAGCATCTGGTTGAGTCTGCGATTAACAGCAAAAGTAGGCGAGACACTGGGTTCCGTGGAACCCTTACAAATTTTTTCTTTAAAAATGTCCTGTACCAAGTCAGAATATGATCATTGTTATATTATAGTTGGTTTCTGTGTGTGTTGCATTTTAACGTTGTGTTTCAGTTGTGTCGTTTGTTTTCTCTTGTGTTTGAGTGTGAATTCACATTATTATAAGACGTGTGACGGTACTTTTCTATCCCAAATTCGTGTGTTTGGTTTTGATGTTATATTTGTTATTCTCATCGGATTTTGTCTAATGCTTAGTCCGTTTCTATGTGTGTTACATTTGTATGTTGTGTCGTTGTTCTCCTTTCATATTTAATGTGTTTCACTCAGTTTTAGTTTGTTACCCCGATTTAGTTTTTTGTCCATGGAATTACGAGTTTTGAACAGCGATATAGTACTGTTGCCTTTATCTAGATTGGGTTGGTGTTGCTCATTCTTAAGCTACATCTATCAAACTCACTATTGAAAAAAAAAAAAACATTACTCAGAACTGGAAATAATTTTACTAGTTTTAGAAGCAACAATTAAAAATCTTAAACTCGGACAGTTATTATGCTATCAATTAACAAAATACTACTAGAAACTTTAATTGTATATAGTTATCTTTTACACGACAATTACAGTAAGTAACTGTATACTTATATAAATTCTTTAAAAGATTTTTTTAATATCAATGTAGTGGATATATATATATATATATATAAACAAGTCTAAACTGAAAACTACGTTCAAACCTATGATATATAGATACTTATAGGATTGTAAGTATGCTTTACTTTATCACGCTGCATTTCCACGATTTGATGTGTATGTCTACAGCTGTTAGATCTATCTAAAATTTCTAACCAGTTGAACTGTTTGGGGAGCTAAAACAAACTGCAATTTGGTCAGAAATTTGTTTAAAGTGCAATATTGGTGGTATATATGCATATGAACCAGACTGAGATATCAGTTTGAATTAACACATGTTATATTCAGTTACATTACTGTTTATTTCACTGTTGCAAGAAAGATAACTCTTCCAATCGAAACAACTAAAACACTTTGTCCCGGTGATATAGAAATAAAAATTAGTTTTAAAATGTCACCATTCTTTTGCAGTAAACTCTTGGTCATTTTGACTAAGCTTTATTTTACCATCTTTCATTTTCAGGAATTGACTGTTGTTTTCGACAGCAGTGTGTTTACATTTCCAGTTGAACAGTTTGGTTTGATAAAACACATTGCAATATTTGGTCAATATTTTTAATAAACTCCAATAGAGTGAGAGCAACACCTAACAGTCAAGTCACAGTAAAGTAGTTTTTTTTATTAAAGAAAACATGCAAAGATAAAAGAAGCATTTTGTCTACCTTAATGGCAAAATTCATTTTTTCTGGTCAAAGTTTCAAAATAAATGCGCTTCATACCTACCAATGGTTACTACCACCGCCCCCCCATACACACCTTTATTGAGGCACTAGATGGAACATTTGAGAGATCCATAAACAAAACAATTAATTTTACAATGGCTGTAAAAGTATGAAGAATCCAAAAAACAACATTAACATATATATATAAAGGCCCTTGAGGTTTTTGTGACTATAAGAGCAATATTGCACGTAAAACCTCCATTGGCATTTTAAAATGTTTGCAGGTATACGACATTGATGATAAGCATTGGCGGATTCAGGGGAGGAATCCCCTCTTTTATTGAACGATCAATGTATTTGAATGGGGACATATAGTTGGTACCCCCCCTTTTGTCCTGGGTTGGGACCCCCCCCCTTTTTTTGGATCCGCCCCTGATAAGTATAAGTTTATCAATAAGAACAATGAGTAAATGAAGACTTTATCAACCATTGAAATTTATAAGAATAATGATTTAGTATTTATGGACTGTATCATCCTTCAGTAAAAATATTATTGTCCACTGTGCAAATGTTGTTTGGAACAAAGAAACAACGTCAATATGTACGTCTGTACGTCTGTAGGTTATGTTTTGTTAGTGCTGTCACACTTTCAATTCTTCCCATATTTTTATCAAACTTATATCAAAGATTTGAATTATTAAAATGTCTTGCCTAGTTCCTTTTATTAGCTATTATTCGTTTCTCTGTCCTATATGTTGTCATTCTAATGTATATTTAGTTTAAACATATTTATTTATTGTGGATTGGGAAACAAGTTTTGCAACTTATATTAATCCCTTTCCACTTTGTGGGTGCGAGTGCTGCTTTGTAGTGGCATTAGCCTGCTCTTTTTCGAAATCTACAAGGGTGTCTTTCACGTGCAAGAGATATTGCTCTCTCTTAACACGGGTCAGCCATTTATCGTCCCCTTCCGACGGACTATCATCGTTTTCTCAAGACCATACTCGCAAAATGGTATCAAGGGAGAGCCGAAAATTCTGTCCCTGAAATTTTCATCCCAGACGGGAATCGAACCAGGAACCTTTGTGTTAGTAGTCCGATGCACTAACCACTACACCACGGCTATCTCACTGTATTTGAAGAGTAAGAAGATCAGTGATGATCTGTTCTTTTATTCACAATTTGTTCTACTCTCTACACACAAGTTGATTATGAGCTTGACAATTTGTATAGTCACAACTACTTGTTGTTCAAAACGTCTAGATATGTATCGGGTCAAAATGCCCTGTAATCAGGG
Source organism: Mytilus galloprovincialis (assembly GCF_965363235.1). NCBI lineage: Eukaryota > Metazoa > Mollusca > Bivalvia > Mytilida > Mytilidae > Mytilus > Mytilus galloprovincialis. The sequence continues at coordinate 53,708,754 of NC_134845.1, forward strand.
AAATGACCATTGTTATATTATAGTTCGTTTCTGTGCGTGTTACATTTAAATGATGTGTTTCTGTTGTGTCGTAGTTCTCTTGTATTTGATTCGTTTCCCTCAGTTTTAGTTTGTAACTCGGATTTGTTTTTTCTCTATAGATTTATGAGTTCCGAACAGCGGTATACTATTGTTGTCTTCATTTAATTGTTGTCGTTAAGATTCTCTCTTATTATTTCATTTATATAATACTTTTAATAACATAACTGGTTATTCGATGTTATTGCTTTTAATTTTTATTTTCTTGTCAGGTTACCCAAAGATCCTGAAATATCATTAACTACTTTCAATTCATCATTTGAGTCGTATGTAATAGGTATGTTGATAGTATATACATTTTCTACATGTAATATTGATAATACAACTTAACTTGTTAAGGAAAGTATAAGATATACAAGAGATTAATAGATTAAAATCACCTGTCTTTTTATAGTAAAGATATTAAGTTTTTATCTAATTTACAATTATCCATTAACATTGATTCGAGATTTCATTTATCTTGATCTGTAATATACATTTGCATCTAACCAGTTAACTGTACCATCTTCTTATTCGAGTGTCACTGATGAGTCATTTGTAGACGAAACGCGCATCCGGCGTTAATATGAAATTTTAATCCTGGTATCTATGATGAGTTAACTTAAAATAAGTCGGACCGTACCGTACGCACACGGTCCGACCATATGAGTATTATAAAAACATGACGTTCTTTTTTTTTTTACTATGTACCAACAAATCAGGTACTATTTTAGAATATGAAAAAATGAGCTAAATAACTCATCGATCAGTACAACAAAATGTATTTCAATTTTGGTAAAGGTCTTCATCTTAATAATCTTATGTTTAAGTAAAAAAAACGGCTATTGATATGGGGATGTACGGGGGGTGGGCAGGTGGACGGCTGTCAGGCCATTCATTAGGAGGCGGTACCCGGTACTTTTACCCTCCTATGCTATTGACAAGTACCGCCTAAATGTAGGAATTTGTATATAAGATATTCATGAAATAAATTGAAAAGTACCACCTAGAAACATGGAAAGTACCAGTCAACATGAAAGATAATGAAACCCCTGGGCTGTCAAACAGTGTCCGTCCATATACATGAAAACATTTGAAGAAATATTTTCCAATTAGATATGTTGATTCCTGTGACTTAATGAGAGTTGAGTTTAATTTTCACGATTTGAGCTTTTCTCGTTATTCAGTTAAAGCCCTTTCCCAAGAATTAATTTTTTGATGAAGTAATCCGTTTGTGTACAAAGGGAAATAACTCATTTTATATTTAATTTTTTTTAAAAGACATTGTATTAATGATAAATGATATTTTTGATTATTTTCTTGTTTGTGAAATTTTTTGAAGAATTTTGTGATAGGTTTGTTTGTTATTCTGTAAAAACTAGTTGTATCTGTATAAACTAATTTTCTTAGTTCTATATTATATTTATAACAAAAATATGAAATGAACTCCTTTAATTAAATAATTATCCATTTTTATTATAGGATATATTTCATTACATATAAAGATGTTACATTGATAGATAAGTTGTAGACCTGTATTAGTTTGTGACAAATGAAAGAAAAGTTATTTAGAATTCTTAACTATATTTGACTATAATTTAAAAATAGATATACTGTACATTGTGTTACATGATGTTACAATTTTAGAGAACTATCTGTTCAAATGGAAATAACCCTTCAAATTTGCAAATATCGTGTTCGTTATAATTAGATCAGGGAAATATAACATCATATATGATTATAATTGGAGTGACAGATTTATTTAAAAAATTTCTGTTTCCTGATCTGTGGGACTGTATAAATAATATTTGAATTTAACTGGCCATTTTTGACATTTTTTAAGATAATTTCAGATAAGTTTTATAGATTTTTGAGAGAGTTATTATATTAATGATAAATAAAATTATATGTTTTTCAACTCTTCTTTTGTATATTCATGCCCGCCCCGTAATAGGTAACTGTCCAATTTGTATGTTTTAGTCATTTGACTGCAGTCATTTTGTGTCACAAACCTTTTTCTGATCAAATATTCAATCACAATCCAAATACAAATAGTTTAAATTAAAAGTTGTGTCCATACTTGTTTAACTGTTCTAGATAAGACCTCTGCAGGACAATCATGTTTGCTGACACTCGATTACAACTTGTTTATATGGTGTTCACACGCTTCAAAACTGAGCATGCATATATATATATACGAGATGTATATATATATATGTATATATAAAAGTATGAAATTGCAACTAGACCATGCACATTTGAAGAGACACTTGAACTGACCGACTTCTTCTACACAAGGGAAATTTCCCTAAAATATGTTATTTTACATGAATTGATTTTTACATGAATTTCAAACAATCTTTGACATTCTTGTAAATATCACGTGCAAATATAAATTGAGGAAACAGGAAATTCAAATAAATTTTCAAAATAGAGTAATGCAAATAACATCTGAATCTTCAAATTTAATAAATTAAAAAGAATTATTTTTCGTGCAATTCCCAAATCGTGTGAAATTTATGTGATATGTCCACATGATTTATATGTACAAGCTTGACAGGAAGTTAATGTCAGACATACATATTCACCTTACCATGATTCCCTATATCGCAAATAATTGACCTATACAGGGAAATGTCCCTCACGTAAATGTATGTGATGCAGTGTCCACTAAAAAAAAGCAAAATTTGGGACTAACTGTAACTATTATCTTTTTTAGCATATAAAAATGCACGTGTTGCAGATCAAGGAGTTGTAAAGTGGACGCTAGCAGCATCAATACGTAAGCCAAAGGTTTAAACGAATGTGTTTTTCCCCTTTTTATCTAAACCACTGTTTCACAATCAAACAATAAATATTAATATGACATTTTGAATTTCTTATAGTTCTTGTTTGAATATGTTATTTTTGTTGGGTAGTTGTTTTGTTTTACTTTGGTATTTATTTAACATTAATTTTAACGGATTAGTTGCCGTTCTGGTGACGATTTTGTTATGTATTTTTTTTCTGAAATGCATCTTTTCTCTTGTCCTCTAACTGAGATAAAGCTGGCATGGTTGAGATCTTAGACAACTATTTTAATCTGGATATAGCTGTTTCCTTATCAAAAGTCAGTAAGTGCTTCAGTGCAATTTTATTTATGTACCTTTTGTGATTTAGCTACTTCTGTATAAAGTGGTAATTTTAGTCGATGTCTGTTAAAACATGAATGATAAGTGATCATTATTGGACTGGCTATCTAGTATGTAATATTTTATACACTTTTCAATGCATGAATTACGCTGCTACATTAGTATATGTTTTTTGTCATATCATTGAATTTGATGCAGATGATCAACATATACCTCTTTCCGTTTCAGTATTGGCTGTTCTAGGCATATTCTGTTTCCTCAGAAAGAAATGCAAAGGCACAGGTTTGTACTTTTATCTTTTTTTAACACAACACATTATCAAAATGATTATCACATTCATAGAAAACACATTTTATGCAATAAATATATGAATTTATGTGCTTTGCTTCTATAAGTGATGCTAAAACAGATATTTCACCCATTCAAAAAAAATAGCTGTGAAAAGTTTTCTTTGAGACTCAACAATTTGACTTTTTTATAATTTGACATTACACATGTTATAAACGTCTATTACAAAGTCCAGCACAAAATCTAATTCATAACAAAGTGAAGATGGGTTGATCCTGTTTTGTAAAAGATGTACGTCTGAATGTTGTCAAGAAAAGAATGGAAAGAACAAATTTGAGATGATGGTTTGATGTTGATGTTAGTTTGACACGTAATCTTGGAATACTGAGAAAAAGAACACTCAATCTATAACTTCATGGAAACATTAAAACCACATTAGGAAGACAATGCATATCATTGATTCGTTGACATTGTGTCTTCTGCGACTTGAAGCTGATATGTAACTCAATCTTTTGGGGTCTTCTATTAAAGAGTTCAATTAAGGGAGATAATTATATGCCACAATTTAATAGAAAATTGAGAAAGTTCATGCAGAGAATCCCTAAGTTACCTTGACCTTGGGCTTCTCGATGTTACTCTTGATAAATATTGATGAGGTGTTGTACTTTCTGGATATATTTTTTTTAATCAATTATGTTGTCGTAGATTTAAGAAAAATAGCATTGAAATTATGGAGTATGGAGATATAAAATTCGTTATGAAAGCCTTTGATCAATGATTATCAAAACAAATATTGGAAAAAATTTAAAAATAATTAAATTGAGACAAACAGTTTCTGTTGAATTTTTGACACTTTTCTTAATGCAACATTTTAGAAATGAGAAACATTTAGATTTCATCAAATTACAAACTCCCGAAGAAATTGGTCTGAATTATTTGCATTGTTTAATTTGACCCACAAAATGGGGTTTTATAAAATGTAGTTTCAATCAATTTTAGGGAAAAGCAAGATGGTTTGTGATCTTCCCTCATAAATATACACAAACTGTACGCTATATACTGTTATATATCATCGAATGAAGCATGCACTGGAAAAAGTAAAATCCAAGGAATTGCCGCCATGCAACGTTCACATGAAGTCATCCTTTAGAAATGATCAAGTGAAATATATGTTTCAAGCATTCACTTCTTAAAAAATGAATATTCAGCATGGACTCATTTCAAATTGTTCTAAATATAGGAAGAAATGATACAAAACATCTGTTATTCGATTACCAAAGATGTGCATTGAAGCAATTTAGGTACTCATCATTACAGATTCCTTGATCGTTTTGGAAGTTGGTTCATTTTTTTTTTATTTCTGTCGCGACTGCGACTTTTAGTTCAAACGCAGGACATAAGGATCATACATTTCATCGTCATCGCCGCTTACGTGCACACATGTTCACTCTATGGCTAAAGCTTTTAAAATTTTAATAACTTTCTTAAAATATCAACGAGTTCTATCAAACTTGGACAGAAACTTGTTTATGATCATAAAATAGTATCCAGAAGAAAATTTTGTGGCGTCTGATAGCTTTTAGTTTTACATATACTTCTATTTTAAATTGTGCACAAAGTAACAAAGACAAGAGTAACAAGTTTGAGCTTTCTAAAAAGCTATGGACTGCTTCGCACTATTATAATTTATGGTAATATGTGTGCGTGTGGTTGTTGATTTAGTATTGTAATGTGGTATTCTAAGATATTGATTGATATAAAATGGATTTTCTTTAAAATTGTGTGTTATACACACTGACACATGCTTTTAAAAGTTTTGAATTACTTGTTGAAAATGTTTAAAAAATATAATTTACACGACTCTTGTGGTGTGTCTCTCTAAAGGTGTGCCTAGATTGTCAAGAGTTATAAAATATAGATACTAGTAATGCATTTTTGTGAAAATTGTATAGGAACATTGTGTTGCCAAACAAATCGTGCATATTGCAGATTAACAAAGCAAATTAACCCGCATCAATAATTGATATTTCAATATTGATATTATCTGTGACATATATGCATAAAAAACGAACTTGAATTAATGACTGTTGATCGAAACTGAAATATAAATAGTTAATTTTCCGGCATTTGATATCTAATCCTGAATGAGTAAAGTCTGTAATATTTATCTCAGCCGAACCATAATGCAACCAATCAAAACAGTAATAAATTCAAGATGGCGTAAATGTCGACTGATAATAGCTCCGCACCGTGATGCGAAGCAAAAAGAAATGACCAATTAGTTGTTTTTTTTTGTTGGAATTTAGCCACAGAACTAATGGCAATAAACTGAAAAAAAATAAAATAAACAGTATAATGTACATTATGTTTTTAGAGATTGACGAAAACCTTGCTACTTGGAAAGCCATTGAACAATCGACTTCTGAAAAACAAATTGAAGAAATTAATATTGAAGCACAAGAGTTAGAACAAGGTAAAATATGTTTGCACTATATAGTTTACAATTTTGAAAAAATAAATTTTACAAAAAAATCAATATTACTCTGAAGTTCTTTAATAGTAGTGAAATAAGAAAGTTGTTCAATTATTCCATGCGTCTGACATAATATTTCGGATTTACATTCATCAAGAACTAATGGTCATAGCCCAAAAAATAAAAATAAAAGAGTTATAACCAGATGTTATTTGTTATAATCTTTGTTTTTCTTTACATAGTAATTTTTTTCTGGTGTCATACGTTTCATTCACACACATATATATATTTGTAGGATCCTTTACTATAGATAATTTAGCTGATCTGTAACAATAACATCTTCATGCCTTATATATCATGTATTGTAGTACGCCGCTAGATTAAAACTGACGAGGAAAGGTAACACACGACCACTGAAAGCTTTATTTTTGTAGAGCCCAGGTGGTCGTGTGGTCTAGCGGGACAGCTGCAGTGCAGGCGATTTGGTGTCACGATATCACAGTAGCATGGGTTCGAATCCCGGCGAGGGAAGAACCAAAAATTTGCGAAAGCAAATTTACAGATCTAACATTGTTGGGTTGATGTTTAGACGAGTTGTATATACATTATGTACACAGCCATGTATCACCATCATTGATGGCGATCCGATGGATACATCTGTTGTAGAGTTGTCACTGACTCAGACGTACAGTGGAGATCACTTCTAACCTCTCATTAGAACTGTCAGAATATTCTGTCATAGAACTGTTCTAACCTGTCATAGAACAGTTCTACCTAGAACAGTTCTACCCTAGAACTGTTCTAAGTAGAACTGTCAGAATCAGTTCTAGGTAGAACTGACTAAATCAGTTCTAGGTAGAACTGACTAAATCAGTTCTAGGTAGAACTGACTAAATCAGTTCTAGGTAGAACTGTCAGGATCAGTTCTAGGGTAGAACTGTCAGGATCAGTTCTAGGTAGAACTGTCCAAATCACTTCTAACCGTAGAACTGTCAGCAGAACGGACTTAATCAGTCAGGACTGTAGAACAGTTCTAAATGACGTCACTGCAGTAAGGGCACTTTAGAATTTAGAAGAAATAAATCACTTCCAATTACTTTGCTATATAAAAATAGCAGATTTTCTATATTTTTTACTAATCAAACGACTTTTATTACGTTACATGTACAAATATCGAAGTGAATAGAAGGTTATCCAACTCATCGGAGATATTTTTATAAGATTGCATACGGAAACATCATTGTTTACGTTTCTTCGTTCCCCGTTTTTAACAGTCTCCTAAATAAAACTCTACATTTAATTCATGGAATTTTAATCGTAATTTACCTTGTTTGCCTTGGATTTACATTCATTTATAATTCTGTTTTGACAAATGTTCAAACGAAAATTGTACAGTGGATGAATTATGGGATATTAATGAAAAAAGTGTTGTGTAACGTAAAAAAACTATATACATTTGCACCATCTCGTCTTAGCCAAACTTATCCATAACGATTATATAAATAAATGATATCTGGGAGTCTGGAACTCAAACTCAGAAAAATATACTGGATCTGAACATGAATGAAACATTTGCCCCTGGACGTTCGGCTACAAACAAAATCATGCATTTTTCTTTGCCTTCTTCAAATTATATTTACAGTATACTATTCCAAGAAGAGAACTTCCCATACATGTACTTTTTATTTTATTTTTAAAATAAAGTATACGAATCAGTTATGTGAGTGTTGGGTGATGCCATTAAATAGTTTTGTTTTAAAAAAAAAAACCATCACAAACTACTGACTTAAACATGTTAAAAAGTCACTTTAGCATGTTTAATGACGGTTCATTATTATGGATACAGAGAGGAAATAACGGCGCGCTAAATTCTTAGATATGGTATAAATACACCTTGTCGCAATTTGTCTGCCATTACTGGATATCACACAGGTTCCCGTAAAATTTTGACGTCATAAAACAAAATATCTGACGCCACAATGGAAAAGTCATTGTTGTATGCTTCAAAAGTTCAAGAGGCCGGGTCAGCCAGGATTAGCAATAAGGTGTATTGTGTTTCAAAGTTGGTGTCATTTTTATCATACGATCCGTCCTCACATAGAAATAACATTGGTTTACCATGTTTACAATGAGGCCATATACATGTATATTTACATGATAAAGTGTAAATAAGTTCAGTTTGGTTGATGCGGTCAAATAATTTTGTTAAAACAACACTCACTCAGTCTGATATATCGAAACCACTGAAATTTGTTTACAATTCAATATTTTGAATAAAAAGAGGACTTGCTGATATTCTAAATTGATGTGGAAATTTTTGTAGCCAATGTGTTCCAATATTCATTGATATTGCTGTCATTTGAATTATACAATCCATCGTTACTGGTATATGAATTACCATAAGTGTTTTAGTATGCGGCTATATATATATTAAGATTTTCATAACAAAGTGTAATTATACCCCCACTTTAAAAAAAGGGGGTATACTGTTTTACCTCTGTCTGTCAGTCCGTCCGTCCGTCAGTCAGTCCGTCAGTCAGTCCGTCAGTCAGTCCGTCCCATGAAACTTTCGTCACATTTTTCTCAGGAACTACACATCCACCCTTTCTGTAATTTGGTATCAACATTTATATATGTCAGCCACACCGTGTGATGCGTTTTCAGATTCATCGCTTAACAACTTCCTGTTTACCGAACACTTGTCTGATTTTACACATGATAGCCAAGTTGAAAATTTTCGTCACATTTTTCTCAGGAACTACAATACAAGGATTTCTGAAATTTGGTTTCAGGATTTATATAAGTCAGCTATACCGTGTGATGCGTTTTCAGATTCATCACTCGACAACTTCCTGTTTACCGAACACTTGTATGATTTTACACATGATAGCCAAGTTGAAAATTTTCGTCACATTTTTCTCAGGAACTACAATACAAGGATTTCTGAAATTTGGTTTCAGGATTTTTATAAGTCAGCTATACCGTGTGATGCGTTTTCAGATTCATCACTCGACAACTTCCTGTTTACCGAATACTTGCATATTTTTACACTATTAATATTATCCACTTGCGGCGGGGGTATCATCAGTGAGCAGTAGCTCGCAGTTTCACTTGTTATGGTCAGTTTTGGTTGATGCTGTCACATATGGTCAGTTATGGTTGATGCTGTCAAATATGGTCAGTTTTGGGTGATGCGACAAATAATTTTGTTATATATTCATGAGTCAGTCTGAGATATTAAAACTACTGAATTTAGTTTACGATTCAAAATTTTGATGAAAAAGAGGACATGCTGGCACTATAAACTGATGTGAGCATAATTTTATTTTCCAATATTGCTTTCATTTTTATTAAACAATCCATCCTGATATAAAAATATACATGATTTACTTTGCGGCTATTAAGATTCACATCATGTTCATAATAAAGTGCAAATATGGTCAGTTTTGGTTGATGCGGACAAATTATTTTGTTATACCAGTCAGTCTGAGGTATGAAAACTACTGATAGTTGTTTATGATGCAATATTTTGAATAAAAAGAGGACATGCTGGCATTCTAAATTGATGCAAATGAAATTAGGTAGCATTGTGTTCCCATATTTCTATCATTTGTATTTTCATGATTTTACAATCCATCCTTACATAAAAATATTACAGATTTACTATGCGACTATAAGAGTTACATAAAAAAGAGCAAATATGGTCAGTTTTGGTTGATGCGGTCAAATATGGTCAGTTTTGGTTGATGCGGTCAAATATGGTCAGTTTTGATTGATGCAGACATATAATTTTATCACATGATTACATGTTACTGTCAGTCTGAGGTATGAAAACTACTGACATGACTGATATTTGTTACTGATGCGATATTTTGAATAAAAATAGGAAATGCTGGCACTCTCAATTCCAATATTGTAGTTATTTATATACTACAGTCCCTCTTGACCTAAAATTATAACTGAATTACTGTGCAGCTATTTAGATTTACATAAAAAAAAAGCAAATATGGTAAGATTCGGTTGATGCGGTCAAAAGATTTTATTATACGACTCAGTCTGAAGTATGAAAACTACTGATATTTGTTTATGATTCGATATTTTGAATAAAAAGAGGACATGCTCATTGGCTGATCAAGGGGGGGGGGGTTCAGGAGTTGGAACCCCCCTTTTTTTACAATCAATGCTTTTGAATTTGAACATATAGTTGGAACCCCCCCCCCTTTTTTTTAAATGGCTGGATCTGCCCCTGCATGCTGGCACTATAAATTGATGCGAACAAAATTTTTTTCCAATATTGCTGTAACTTGTATAGTACAGTCCCTCTTGACCTAAAATTAAAACTTAAGTACTGTGCAGCTATATAGATTTGCAGAAAGACTGAAGAGAAAATAAAGTCAGTTTAGATTGATGTGGTCAAAAGATTTTTGTTAAACAGGTCCGTCCGAGGTATGAAAACTACTCGTAAACAGATATTACATTTGGTTAATGAGGATAATTTTGTTATGTGATAACGAGCCATCCTGACTCCCAGAATAAAAAATGTAAAACAATTCAAATAATAACCCTCCGGCCCCCCCCCCCCATAATACTAATTAACGGCCTAATTTATGTACAAAAAATGAAAAAAAAAAAATTTTTTTTATACTACACATCAACAAAAGAAAATCACTGAATTACGGGCTCCTGTTTTGGAACAGGCACTGACATACATGCAAAATATGGCGGGGTTAAACATGTTCTCTTGCCGATTATAAATTTGAAATAAAACCGGCAAAATAGCAAAACTCTATATAATATTAATCGCTATTTTGTCGAAGCCTTTATATTAAGACAAATATTTCTTAAAACTTATAAATCAATTCTAGCCGTAGAATTTATAAATCAATTCTAGCCGTAGAATTTATAAATCAATTTTAGCCGTAGAATTTATAAATTAATTCTGGCTGTAGAATTTATAAATCAATTCTAGCCGTAGAATTTGAAATCAATTCTAACCGTAGAACTGTTCTAGAAGTAGAACTGACCAAATATTTGGTCAGTTCTAGCTAGAACTGTCTAAAACTGTTCTAGGGTAGAACTGTCAGGATCAGTTCTAGCTAGAACTGTCCAAATCAGTTCTAGGTAGAACTGACCAAATCAGTTCTAGCTAGAACAGTTCTAACCTAGAACTGACTAAAAGGTGTCAGGCTGACAGTTCTACATACTGTTCTAGAACAGTTCTCCTGACAGATTCTGACAGAATTTATGAGAGGTTAGAACTGATCTCCACTGTACTTATGAATATAATTATTTTCTGTGACTGTATATTACATTAATTTGTAGGATCCTTTACTATAGACAATTTAGCTGATCTGTAACAATAACATCTTCATGTCTTATATATCATGTACTGCAGTACGCCGCTAGATTAAAACTGACGAGGAAAGGTAACACACGACCACTGAAAGCTTTATTTTTGTAGAGCCCAGGTGGTCGTGTGGTCTAGCGGGACGGCTGCAGTGCAGGCGATTTGGTGTCACGATATCACAGTAGCATGGGTTCGAATCCCGGCGAGGGAAGAACCAAAAATTTGCGAAAGCAAATTTACAGATCTAACATTGTTGGGTTGATGTTTAGACGAGTTATATATATATATATATATATATATATATATATATATGTATATATATATATATATATATATATATATATATATATATATATATAAAACATAATGAAAAGAATATCTTACTAAATTGTTACTTTCGAAGTGCTTTTAACATGTTTAAGATATACCTTTATCAATAGTGGATATATCTAAAAACACTTGAATTAGGCTAAGGATGTTTTACCACTTAAACAAGTGACATATGCTCATAAGAGACCTACAAGAATAACAAATCCATTTTAGGTCAACTTTGCGTGAGGAACTTCAAACTTTAGTTTGTATGCCCACGCCGTAGTGGTGGGGGCATTAAGTTACATCCTTGATTGACACGTGTCGGTACGTCCAAAAATTGTTTTCTTTTGCCGCCACCAAATATTATGAAACCTGTAAATAATGCTTATTACTACAATGTTTATCGTTCCGGAGTTTTGCCCCTTTACAAATGGCAAAAATACACAAAATGTTAAATTTGGGTAGCTTCATTCTACGGTTCTTTAGTTCAATATGTACCTTTATAACGTTACCTGTAAAAGGGACACATTCCATATTTATTTTTGATAATTTATCTTTTTATCATTGGGGAATTTTATTGCAAAAACATATCGATACCAAAGCATCCACTACTTAGCTAATAATACATGTGGGAACGAACAGTTTATCAGCAGCGGCATAACATTTTCACTAATAACTTGACACTTTAAGATCACCAATTATAATCTAAATAGTTTATATAATATATAGTAGGTTGTGTCATGTAAATCAATGTTAATAGCTTAAAGATGTATTGATAATAATATCATTTTTATGAGCTTATTTTTAGTGAAACATGATCCTTTTTTATAATTTAATTTTTGGGGACAATAAGTAAGAAAACAACATAATTCACGTCATTACATAGCTTTTAGGTTTACATAGACTTATACCTTAAATTGTACACAAGTAACAAAGAACTGGACAAAAACATTTCAAAATGGTTTTGGCATATAGCGACAGAATAAATATATGTAGTAATATAGGCATAGCAATGAGTTTAAACAAACGTATCCTAAACAGTATTTTGTACATTGTATTTTGTAGAGGTTGATGAAAACATTGTTACTGAAGAAGCCATTGAACAATCGAGTTCAAAAAAACAAATTGAAGGAATTGATATTGAAAAACAAAAGTTATTACTAGGTAAAATATATTTGCACTAGATTCTTCACTATTTTAACTAAATATCATAAAGAAAAATTGTAATTGTTTGATGCTAACAACCTACATATTATTTATGTTCACGTTTAGGTTGGGTGTGCAGTATGTCGAGTTTTAATCCTGTATTTGTGAATCGATGTTTTGCATTGCATAAATTATGTAAAAATGGAATACATCTTAGATTAAAGATTCAATATGATGTCAGTTTATTTGAATATTAATGTAGGTTTGGTATCACCTACACAGTTGTAAATGCCATAGGGTTCACAAATTTAAGTCCTTATCTAAAAGTCTAAAATGCAAACAAATCTAATGTGGGCATGTAAATCAATAGTAGACTATGACAGATTAGATCACTTATTTGGGTTAAGGCTAAAATGATAGTATTTATTATCAGTTAGTACATGTATGAGTGTTTCTATAAAAAAAAATGTAGCTGCAAATCTACATAGTGCAAGGCATCTAGATGCAGTTAACATGGTCAATTTGAAAACTAAATAATCAAATACCTATTCTCACATGTATGTAAATCAGAGTAAATTCAGTTGTATCCTTAACAACTGAACCTTTTTGAATTGGATAGAATCATTTAGTAGATGGTAAAATTGTTTTGGAATCATTTTGTTTGGATGTATTGACCTAGGTAAGATTCGTCAACGAAATATATTAATATTAAAGTACCAAAACAATGTACCGTGAAAAGAAATTTCACCATTCTATCTGAAAAAAAAAGTCGGTAAAATAATTCAACCCTCATTTCAATATTACACAAAGAGTTAGGTCGAGGGAAATATGTAACAGGTAAACAACCTAATTTTGATCAGGATCTCAGGATCAAAGCAATACTTTAAAGAACAAAAAAACCTCACCAAATATATTAATCTTAAAATGTACTCAACAAGCGCATCTCATCTTCAAAAGACTCATTTGTGAAAAAAATTTAAGGTATAAAGGCTTTGCCAAATAGAGTTGAGAGATATCAAGACCTTCATCAGATTACATACTTAGCAAATACAAAAATCTGAAAAGTTTAGCATTTTATGATATATATGTTCCGGACCATATGAGAATTTGGACCATACGCGTATGGTCATGACCATATTTATGCGTAGCGTGAAATTTATTACCACACGGTAGTACCATAGCTTTTCTGCATTTGTACGTCATGGTTGTGCATGTTCCTTCGCAGATACATTTTTTCTTTCAACTGAAAAGTTAACCTTCTTAGCAGCTTCGTGCAGTGAAACCGAGGTCTTGGGAATTCCATAACAGTTCTTTCAAGAAATTATGAAAAATATCTTTCTAAGTCGACATGTTGCCATTCTAGCATAATAACAAATCAATAATTCTGTATAAAATGTTTTACTATAGTTGTGACTAGTGATTAAAATCAAATGCGTGAAACTGCTTATTTTTATTTAGTTATAAATCTTTTTCAAAAAGACATTTTTATTAACGTGACAACTAGAAATGCCATACCTTATGAAGAGTTAAGTAGTGACTATAAACTTGTTAATTACCCCAACCATATGTGTATATACCCATACGATCATGACAATACGCGTTAGTCAAATACTCATATGGCCCGGAACATATACATTGTACCTCTATTTAAATACAATTTCTAGTATTGGAAAATCTGTGTTACACTCATATTGCTTGTTAGTTATGTTATATTCCACAAAACACAACATTTTTATTGTGTTCATATTATCATTATAAGTACCCTACTGGACTTTAGGTTTTCAATCTGTCCGTCTGTCTGTCCATCCGTCAGTTTGGCAAATCAATTTCCCACACATTTTTTTTTAATTGTAATTGAAAATATTGATTTGATATTTAGTGTATTTTATTTATCATGACATGTTACATATCAAGTTGGAATTGTGTTCCGGTCTGATGATTTTGTGCAGAGTTAATGTCCTTTGAATTAGAAAATTCAATTAAATATACAGTTTTCCGCACTTTTTTTCGTCATGCTTGAATATATTGGTTTGATAATAAGTATATAGTTTACACAATGAGTTATAGTTCAATTTGCATTTTGTTCCAGAACAATGAATTTTTAATCGGAAGGAGCCTATGTATTGCCATGCAATACTCTCAGAATGGTTGTTATTTTTCTAGACACGTAATTATTACTTTTCCTTTACAGAACTGCAAGAAAAAACGCTATTGAATTGGTCCAACGAACTTGCTAAGTTTGTTGTAACAAAAACCTCGCAATACATATATCAGGCTATCAAGACGGACCAACTAGTTGCTATTATAGGATCCACAGGGACGGGGAAATCAGCATGTGCCAAACACATAGCATTCAGATTAAAGAACGAATATGGTTATACAATTGTGTCTCCAAGGCAGCCGTCAGATATTAAACAATATTTTTTACCAGGTACAAAACAAGTATTCATAATTGATGATTTCATTGGGAAAAATGCATTTGATGAGGCTGAAGCAGTTTCATGGGACGAGGGTCCATTCATTTATAAGATTCTAAGTACCAATGATCAATCTAAAGTGATACTAACTTGCAGAAAAACTATATGGAATCCGGAAATATGCGAACGCTTAAGATTATCAGCTTCCACATTCGATTTACATACAGAGAATATGAGATTAAATCTGTTAGAAAGACGGACCATCTGTGAGACATATCTCGAAAAAAATACTTTAGATGACAAAATAATAATGATGTATCCATTTCTGCCTTCCTTATGTTCGATCTTTTCATCCGAAGAAGCTGGTAAGGTAGAGGATTTTTTTACCTTTCCCATTCAATTCATCGAAGAGGAAATAAATGATTACAAAAAGAAATCACCAGTATGTCATATTTCATTAGCTGTGCTCGCTATCAAACAAAAAATTATTCGAAAATCATTTTTAGCTGGAAATGATCGCCACTTGATAATAGACTTGATTTGGGAATCTGGATCTCAAGTACGTCCCTTGAGCGAACTTATTCATGTTATTGTCAGTCAACTCACTGCTTTGACAGACTCGTACGTTAAGGTTGATAAAGGCTGTTTCGAATTTATCCATGAAACTATGCAAGACATAGTTCTTTATTGCATTGCAAAAACATTTCTAAAGTCAGTGCTTAAGTACAGTAAAAGCGATGTGATTAAAGGAAAAGTAGAATTGGCATGCATAAAGAATGATCAGACTGGTCCTGTTATTGAAGTTGGATCAGAATATGAAGATGAATATTTTTCACGTCTTGCAAGAGACCTCAGCCATGGACAGTTTGCGGATGTTTTTGAAAATAATCGAAATTCCTTTCCATTATTCAGACAGAAATTTTTAACATACTTAAAAAATAATAAACAGAATATTCATTTTAAAAGTGATTCAAACGGTTCAACTGTTCTTCACGTTCTTTCATCGTTGGGTTATAGTGATTATGTTTCTTATGTTATTACCTTGGACACAGGAATGACTAATAAGATCGATGCAAAGGGGAACACACCTTTGCATTTAGCATCCATGAGTGGTCACCTTTCTGTACTTAAATTGCTAGTAGGAAATGGTGGGAATGTTGAAATGTTAAACAAGGAAGAATTATCGCCTTTTTTTTATGCATGTGAAAATAATTCGATTTCTGTGGTTCATTATTTGTTAAATTCAAAGAAAGACTTTGTTAAGATCAACAAAAAGTATATGAAGAGGGAAAACAAAAGTGTTCTTCACATAGCCTGTCTAAAAGGTTATATCGAAATTGTAAAAATACTGCTGGACCATCGTGCTACTGTTGACATACCCGACGCAGGAGAATTAACACCGTTACATTTGGCATGCTCTAATGGACAGTATAAGACAGCTGAGTTGTTACTTAACTCTGGAGCTAACGTTAATGCATTGGACAAACTAGGAAGGACGCCTGTGTATCATGCATGCACAGGGGATTATAAAGATATTGTGAAACTTCTAATTAAAAGAAAGGCAAACATAAATAAAAGCACATTAAACGGTTCTACACCTTTGCATGCAGCCTGTGAGCATGAGATTGTAGACATTGTGAATATTTTATTGAACAATGGTGCAAAAGTAGATGTACAAGACAGAGAAGTGGGTACGCCTCTTCATTTAGCATGTAGAAAAGGAAACGGACGTATCGTACAACTTCTAATTGACAACAGAGCTTCGATTAATTTGAAAACAAAAAAAGATAAGATGAGACCCTTTCATGAAGCTTGTCAAAACGGACATCTCAATGTTATAGAAATTCTTTTGGAGAATGGGGTCAACTATGAAAAGCAAAATGAGCAGGGATGGACAGGGCTTTTCTTCAGTTGTGCAAACGGAAACAATCATATAGTCAAGACAATTCTGAGTCGTAAGACTGACGTAAATCGTGTTAATCAAGACAGGATAACAGCTCTTCATATTGCTTGTATGAAGAATCATGAAGATGTTGTTAACACATTGATCAATAAAAAGGCGAATGTAAATGTAACAGACATTCGAGGCGAAACATCGCTTTATAAAGCATGCTTCAACGGTAATATTGAAATAGTTAAGATATTGCTCCATAGAGAAGCAGATGTTAAGATATGTAGTTTCCGTGGGCTGTCGCCTGTAGCCATTGCAAAGAAAAAAGGGTTCAATGACATTGTTGCTCTATTGGACAATAAACATAACTGATCACAATCCATAAATACGTAAACTTGTTCATAACAAATTGAAAGTGAACATATATTTCAGATATCTTGAGTTAATAAAATTCCATCCTAGGTGTTACTGCAAAAAATGTCTTTATTTATCACAATTTTATATTGGTTACATTACATATTTGTTCTGTCAATACAAAAAGATATTAATTAGGCTTGATATTTACATAATATTTTTTTTAAATTATTGCATAATAAATGATTTTTTTTTTCTTCGATAAATTGAATTAATGTTTAACTCGATTTAGAGAAAATAGATAGTTTGAGTAAATGTCAAGAAAAAAACATCTAAATGATAAGATGTTGAGCTCGAAAAACAAACTTAAGGAGGCTCGAGGGTATAAAAATTTCAGAAAAAAATTAAACATTTGTTTTTCATTACAAATTTTATTTATTACCTTTTGTAGTTGTTACTTTATCATATGGTACAAAAAACATTCAAAACAATTAATTCGTGTTGGCCCCAAATGACTTTTAAAATGTAAACATCATTGAAAAAGTTCCAAATTATCTCCCTTTGGTGGAAAAATGCCATTTTTTGGCTTTAGAATTGAAATATCTCTTTTAACTCATTGGTGACCTATATTTTTTAATATAATTTCGATATATGCTGTACTTAAAACTAAATTATTGTAAAATTTGAGCGATTTCTGTAATAAATTTCTTTTTTTATTTCGATATTACCTTTATTTCTCCTATTAGTTCAACAGAAAAACAAAACACTTTTACAAAGATGTATGCTTCTTTCGAAGGCAGATTGTGAGCGCAAATGAACGGTGACCCCATTTTTTTATTTTATTTTTCTATTAACTATAAGATAAAGTTCAATTATAGAAAAATATAGAGATATCCTATATAAATGATTTAGACCCGCGAACCCCCTTAACTCAAATATAACGATAAAACTCTACTTTCGCCAAAAAAAAAAAGCTCACAGTAACAGAAAGTATGCTGAGGGTATTTAATATGTAGCAATTGTACCTGACCATATCGGGAAATAGGTATTTAGTCGGATCTTAACACGTACTTGTGATTAGTTTAAAACCGGTTTTCGATAAAAATATACGAAGAAATGTCAAAATGTTCAGGACTTAATTAAATTCGTATTTCGGTAAGATTGTGCAAGCATACGATTATTATTGCGTCTTACACTTTGAGAAGCGAATAATCGGTAACTACTTTATTCAAATATTGTGTACTAACGTTAATTTTGAGCTATGAAAGTCAAGCGGCTCGAGAATTTTTCTGAGAAAGTTTTAAAAAATTGCAAAGAAATATTTTTACAGTGGGTTAGCTTTCATTAGTCTTCACTATCTATAGATTAACAACTTTTGGTTATATTTATAATTCAGAATCATCATTGAAGGTGGAGCACGATTGCGCAGTTAATTAATTATATTGATGTGCCATTTGTATGCAAGAGTGACATTCCATGGTATTATGTGCCAATTCGAAAAAGTTATGCGAGTATTGTCTCCCCTTAACAGGTTAAGTTTTTTATAATTATGTTTAGGTTTCTGATATAATTTTGAATAATTACAAAATGAATCAATGCAATATATTTCAGTTTTTGTTATTGGTGTATCAAAACCATTGATGTACGAATATAATTTCATAAATTTGAAACGTTTAAAATTATTACATACCAATATAAAGAACTGTTTATCATTTTAGAAAAAGACTATGAATGACAATCGAATTCATTATCTTCCCTTCATGATAGATTGATTGGGAAAAGAGCCTAAGTTATCTAATTGTGATCACAGAGAGGGACTAGCAAGTAAATTTTAATTGTAGCTCATTCATTGTTAAAACAATTTTCCACTTTAAATGAATGTTACTTTATACAAATATAAGGACTTAGTTAGCTGAATCTACAATTTTTTTTAGATATTATGATTTTTTATTGCAATAGATTAATATGCTATAATATGCCGATAAAAAAAAATCACTAAACGTATGTGTCACTAAAGTTTAAAATTCGAATCATTTACTAGAATTGGCTGTTATCTTGGATAAGGTTGGAGGTTCTCATTGGTTTCCTCATTGATTTCCTCAAGCAATGCAACAAATGGCCACTAAATATTATATCACAGTGTGCTGAGAGTGGTGGAAAACATAAAGAACCAACGAATTCTATAATCTTTAATATTGCGATTTAACAAACAGTATACGAAGACAAAACCAAACACTACAAAAAACGTAAAAATAATCACTTGTTCGTCCTTGCTCTAAAATAAAAACTATACAATTAATATATACATAGGTGTTCTTTAAATAAAACAGATAATATGCAGCAACTGGACAACACCATACCATTAAATTATAAAGTTTATCAAAATGTTTATTTAGCAAAAGAGACTGAATGCTAATGTCTAAATGTGTTGGCTTTGTAAACATGCAAATAGCTGAATGCGAAGGCAGTGGTATAACAACAATAACCTTTAAGTCAGTTTCAATCACCGAGGTAAATCTTTTTAAACTAATAAATGTACTTGGGCAGTTGTAATTCATGATCATTTATAGAATTGTTTTGTACTATGAATAGATCCAAATAATAGGATAATCCCTTACTAAGCACATGAATTACATACGTAAAATTGATTTGTATCGATATATGTACAGTATCTAATGCGGGGTTTACACATTATTGCTCCCGTTTGAGATCAGACAGCGATAAGACACGAAAAGTTAAAAAGTCACATTACTATCCTCAATTATCTGGAATGTCCCATCATTGTCTGAACTCAGTCGTTAAAGTTCGTTACAGATTCCTACGGGTCGGGAATGGTCCGGATAGTTCGGGGAAACTCAGCCGATTTTTCTAGTCGGATTACATGTACAAACATGACTATGTCGTGACAGATTCTGATGTATCGGATCAAAATCCTAACAATGTTCAGTGTTTTCTGTCCGGTGGAACGGGAATGATCTGGACAAAGTTTTCATTGCTGTTTTTCGGCCGATTGAGCCCAGAAACGCTTGGAAACGGTTGAATATCGACGGTTCCTAAACAAAAGCTGATTTTTTTTTCACAAATTTTAATTAAAGTTTGAATTTCCATGCACGGTTCACCGGATCTTGATCAGACTTTTTATTTTTTTTTTATCGGGAATGGTCCGGTCAAGGAAGGCAATAAAAATCGTGAATATGTGACCCCAGCTCAATATACGGGTAAAGCGATTTAAATCGGTTAAATGGGCTATTAAGCTGGGGTCACACATTCACGATTTTTACTGCCGTACCTGACAGGACCATTCTCGATTAAAATTTGTAAAAAGTCTGATCAAGATCAAGCGAAATTGTCCCGATAATCCCGTTCTCAATCCGCTTCTAATCCAATTTGTATCTTTCGCCAGGTAAAGTTCGACCGAGTCTGCTACGACTGCGTCCCGATTCTACCGAATGTAATCCAACAGAGATCAGACAGTGACCAGGCAGGGAACCGACGATAACGAAAATTATCCGTTCGAAAACTATCGGCATAATCGGGAGGAGCAGGTACTGTCGGAACGTAATCCTTTCATGGTCCGCTCTATATCGCATTGCAAACGGCTTTGTCTGGTCTCGGTCGTATATGGTTTCTGTACTTGTCGGGACTCTGACGTGGGTATCATTGACGAATTTCGTATTAATAAAGGGACTGTTCCGGAACGGTTTCGGCAAAAACGGATCGCAATCGACAAGATCTGGATGCAATCTGGACTCAATCGGCAGAAAAACAGCAATGCAAAATTTCTCCAGATCATTCCCGTTCCACAGGACAGCGTCCTGAATACACAGAACATTGTTAGGATTTTGATCCGATACAGCAGAATCTGTCACGACAAAGGCACGATTGTAATCCGACTAGACTAAATCCAATACCGTATAGTCAGCTAATTAAAAAAAAAAGTAAAATCACAAAAATACTGAACTCCTGGGAAAATTCAAAACGGAAAGTCCCCATGCAATCAAATGGTAAAATCAAATGATAGAACACATCCAACGAATGGACAACAACTGTCATATAATCTACTCCGAAATGACAAATGTTAAACAAATCAAACGGGAAAAATAACGGCCTAGTTTATGTACAAAAAAATGAACGAACAACAAATATTTTACACGACACGAAAAAACGACAACCCCTGAATTACAAATACAGACACATGCACACACACTGTGGTGAGATCCCAACCCTCCCCTCACCTGGAACAGTGGTGTAAAAGTACAACATACAATTGTTAGAACGAACTGTAAAAATCAGTTGAAATCTAACTCATCAGATAGCCTCAAATAGAAATACTACACTGAGTGGACATGACCGGGTACTCTCAACAACAAAAAGACACAGATACATTTAAGTCTGCCTTAAATCTTGACTTACATCCCAATTGTTAACTTTCCATTTTTATGTAACAACATTCAAGCAGCTCCTGAATACGATATTTAATTATCTCCCAATTGATACGATATTCCGATGCTTGTATTTTCTATCATGATTTATTTAATAGAGATTTTCTGCTCACAAAGTAGGTATTAAACAAAGAGTTACAAATAGTACAGTTAAAGTCATCCTTTCGTATATTTTACGGGCATAGTGTTTGACCGTTATTGAATATCCGTTTCACAGATGATAGTGGATGTGCTCATTATCTTGTAGCAACAATCCCATTCCCTTTTCCGAATTAGACTCATTACCGGGTTGGTACTAACATGAGCAACACGAGGGATGCCACATACATCTATGGAGCAAGATCTGCTTCCAGAGCACCCCTAGTTTCGATGGAGCTCGTGTTGCTTAGTCTATATTTTTATATGTTGTGTTTTTTATACGTTTTTTTGTCTGTTCTTCTTTTCTGTTTTAGCCATTACGTTGTCAGTTTGTTTTCGATTGATGAAATTGAATGTCCCTCTGGTATCTTTCACCCCTCTCATAAATAGTTCCACTTTTACATCTCTTAATTCTTAATGATAACGTAGTTATAAGAACCCAAGACATTTCACAACGCAAAAAAAAATAAAACGGGTAACCAACGGCACGTCATTACATGATTTATGTACAAAACAATATAGCCTTTTTGTGCTAATGCGGCGTAAAGCAACCAACAATCAATCAATCAATCAACAAAACAATAACAAAACAATAAGAGAAAAACAAATATGATGGTCAGAAATTAACGAAAACTACTAAATAACTGGCTCTTGATGTGTATATTCTGACGGCCTATTGGAATGTAAACACATGCATTACATTGTTATATTTATTCTCAAAGCTGTGACACACGGTATTAAGATAACCCTTATACAAATGAATCCGGACGTTGACGCGTTCGAAGCGATAATCAGGACAACATTTGTGATGACAACAATTTCAAATGCCTCTCTAGAACTCATTTGAGTATATATCATTATGTTAATGTGCATGTTAAGTTATCTATTCAATTATACAGTTGTTGCAAGTTTTAGATAGTGTATCGAATGTTTGATAAAACTGCTAGATACAATACGCACAGTCATGGTGCAATTTCGTACCTTTTATGAGGTAAACAATGCATAATATCTTTTAGCACATAACTTTTGCGTATAAATACATAAAGCAGTAATTAATAACTACACGTTGAATTACTACTTGCCTTCAAATGTTCATTAGAACCTGGAATAAAAGCAATATCATACTCATATTTTTTTTCTTTTACTGTACGGTTCGTCTCATCAAACGTGACGAGTTCGTTGCTCGTTTTTGTCGAGCCTGCAACTTTTGTTGCAGAAAGCTCGACATAGGGATAGTGATCCGGCGGCGGCGTTAGCTAACTTCTTAAAAGGTTTATATTTTAGAAGGTGAAAGACCTGGATGCTTCATACTTTGTATATAGATGCCTCATGTTACGAAGTTTCCGTCAGTCACATGTCCAATGTCCTTGACCTCATTTTCATGGTTCAGTGACCACTTGAAAAAAAAGTTCAGAATTTTTGTAATGTTGAATTCTCTCTTATTATAAGTAATAGGATAACTATATTTGGTATGTGCGTACCTTGCAAGGTCCTCATGCCCGTCAGACAGTTTTCACTTGACCTCGACCTCATTTCATGGATCGGTGAACAAGGTTAAGTTTTGGTGGTCAAGTCCATATCTCAGATACTATAAGCAATAGAGCTAGTATATTTGGTGTATGGAAGGACTGGAAGGTGTACATGTCCAACTGGCAGGTGTCATCTGACCTTGACCTCATTTTCATGGTTCAGTGGTTATAGTTAAGTTTTTGTGTTTTGGTCTGTTTTTCTCATACTTTATTCAATAGGTCTACTATATTTGTTGTATGGAATGATTGTAAGGTGTACATGTCTAGCGGGCAGATGTCATCTGACCTTGACCTCATTTTCATGGTTCAGTGGTCAAAGTTAAGTTTTTAAGTTTTGGTCTTTTTATGTAATTTTATATGCCAAAGGTCAGCTATATTTGGTGTATGGAAATATATTATGATCTATATGTCAGTCCCGCAGATTTATTTGACCATGACCTCAATTGCACGGTTCATTGCACAGTGTTAAGTTTTTGTGTTTTGGTCTATTTTTCTTAAACTATAATAAGTAATAGGTCAACTATATTTGTTGTATGGAAGCTTTGTTAGCTGTACATGTCTGCCTGGCATGGTTCATCTGACCTTGACCTCATTTTCATGGTTCATTGGTCTTTGTTTAGCTACTTGGTTAATGTTAAGTTTATGTGACAGTTGTAATAAAGCTTTATACTTAGGACTATCAACATAATATCAATGATTAGTAAAGAAGGCGAGACATTTCAGTGTGTGCACTCTTGTTAAATAATCACTGCACAATTCGTTGTCAAAAACCGTCACAAATCCCTTTATTTTTTAAGGTATTCTTGAAGGCATCGGCGACCCTTTTCTGTATTTTATTGTATATTTCTATCTGTAAACTTGACCATAAAATATCAGTCATCTGAAGCCAAAATTGCAATGTTTTAACCAGCGTACATCTTACAGGAGTTTTTATATTGGAAATAATGACTTTCAACGTTAATCCAGATGAAATAAAGTTTTCAAAAATATAGTACAGCCAATAAAACTTCAATGACTCTTACTTTTCACAATTTGATGCTCTTCCATGGCAAATGATGAGGTTGGTCCAAGTTCGCATTAAGTAAAGCAGCCATGGGAGCTCGTTGAACTTTAATTGCCGAATGCATTAGATGGTATTCCAACTGGGGTTTTTTTGTTTTTTTGTTTATTTTTACAATGTAGATGTGTTATGATGGCCAATGAGACAACTATCCACCAAAGTGGGCATAAGCAATAATGTTATAGTCCAACGTATGGCATTTAACAATGAAGAAAACCTATACCGCATAGTCGGCTATAAAAAGAACCGATACAAAAAAATGTGAGATTTAAAACGAGAAAACAAACAGCCTATTTGTAACTACTGAATTATTTATTAACGAAAAACAAATGACAGAATGAGATCTATGAAACAAAATTGCATTACAGGCTCCTTACGTCAGACAGGCATATACAGAGTACGGTTGGTTAATCATGTGAGCCTCAACCTTCTCCCTAATCTGGGACAATGGTGTAGCAGCACAACATGATAAAAAAAAACTGTACAGTTCGCTCAACTAAAAAAATCGGTACAAGGCACAAAAACAATACACCTAAAGTACCGAAATAAGAGTAAGTGTAGTAACTGATAGTTATTTCGAAGCCAATTATAACTTAAAAGTAAATCAAGTTATTTAGTCTTTGAAATTTTTAAATATTATTTATCATGGGAAAACTTCGCAATAATGGCTTTAGAACATCGAAACAAGTAAGAAAACTTGTGTCCATTCGAGAGGGTCAACGAAAACGGTATTTTGAAGAGGACAATTCGTTGTCAAAAACCGTCACAAATCCCTTTATTTTTTAAGGTATTCTTGAAGGCATCGGCGACCCTTTTCTGTATTTTATTGTATATTTCTATCTGTAAACTTGACCATAAAATATCAGTCATCTGAAGCCAAAATTGCAATGTTTTAACCAGCGTACATCTTAGGGAGCTACCATTTGATTTTTATGGGGGGGGGGGGGGGGGGGGGGGGGGGGGTAGGATGAAATTTGAAAAAAAATAGGCAGGACAGGAATTTTGAGCAAAAAAAAAAAGGCAGGATGAGACACTTGCAAAAAAAAAAAGTCAGGATGACAATTTAGGTAAAAAAAGTCAGGATAAACTAAAAAAAAAAGGCAGGACCGAATAGAGTGAAAAATAAAAAGGCAGGACAGAGATTACAACTAAAAAAAAATGCAGGACAAAATTTTTCATCCTAGCCCCCCCCCCCCCCCCCCCATAAAAATCAAATGGTAGCTCCCTTACAGGAGTTTTTATATTGGAAATAATGACTTTCAACGTTAATCCAGATGAAATAAAGTTTTCAAAAATATAGTACAGCCAATAAAACTTCAATGACTCTTACTTTTCACAATTTGATGCTCTTCCATGGCAAATGATGAGGTTGGTCCAAGTTCGCATTAAGTAAAGCAGCCATGGGAGCTCGTTGAACTTTAATTGCCGAATGCATTAGATGGTATTCCAACTGGGTTTTTTTTGTTTTTTTGTTTTTTTTGTTTATTTTTACAATGTAGATGTGTTATGATGGCCAATGAGACAACTATCCACCAAAGTGGGCATAAGCAATAATGTTATAGTCCAACGTATGGCATTTAACAATGAAGAAAACCTATACCGCATAGTCGGCTATAAAAAGAACCGATACAAAAAAATGTGAGATTTAAAACGAGAAAACAAACAGCCTATTTGTAACTACTGAATTATTTATTAACGAAAAACAAATGACAGAATGAGATCTATGAAACAAAATTGCATTACAGGCTCCTTACGTCAGACAGGCATATACAGAGTACGGTTGGTTAATCATGTGAGCCTCAACCTTCTCCCTAATCTGGGACAATGGTGTAGCAGCACAACATGATAAAAAAAAAACTGTACAGTTCGCTCAACTAAAAAAATCGGTACAAGGCACAAAAACAATACACCTAAAGTACCGAAATAAGAGTAAGTGTAGTAACTGATAGTTATTTCGAAGCCAATTATAACTTAAAAGTAAATCAAGTTATTT